>NC_138565.1:3044935-3308818 GCF_964273705.1 Natrix helvetica
TTGATATACATAAGAACGGATGAATAAATGTACAATAAATGTACAATACCAACAGTTTTTCCAAGTAAACACAAAACAGGAGAGTTACAGGCAAAGCCAAGCAGTTAGTTTCATTTCAAGCCCAGACAGACAGCTTAAGTTTACTTCTCAGAGTAGCAGGCTGCTTAAGTTTCTGTTTCGATTCCCTGCACAGACTCAAATCGGTTTGAGCGCCCATTGGCTGACTTAGTTGCTGTGCCTATTCATTGGCTGACCTTGTTCCCATGTCTCTCCCAGTCATGAATATTTTAACAGGTTTTCTTTCTCAAGCGATCCTCCATCCCCACCGCCCCCCGATCCTCACCGTGAATCTGTTCTGTTTCCACAGTGAATGGGGAATGGCTGGAAGGCCGATGCAATGGAATGACGGGTATTTTCCCTAAGCTCTTCGCGATGCCTGAACGCCCTGTGGTCACCCACTTTTAAAGGAGGAAGAAAAACGGTCTCGTTTGCTGACACCGAGACTCAGTTTCCCTGCTGTTGATGAGATAGGACGTTGGTGTGTGTGTGTGTGTGCTCTCTGAACTTGCTTGTTTTCTTGCAGATGTTTCATGACCCAACTAGGTTACTTCATCAGTGGGAGGAGGAGGAGGAGGAGGAGGAGGAAGAGGAAGAGGAAGAGGAGGAGGAGGAGGAGGAGGAAGAGGAGGAAGAGGAGGAGGAGGAGGAGGAGGAGGAGGAGGAGGAGGAGGAGGAGGAGGAGGAGGAGGAGGAGGAGGAGGAGGAATAGATAGATGGCTTTGGTGATCTCTGTGCTTGCTTGTTTTCCTACAGACATTTCATGGCCCAACTAGGTACCATCATCAGTGCTAGAAGGCAGTGGGGGTTTGTTCTCTAGACCCCTCAAAGGAGAGAATTAGAAATCCATTTGGAATTTTCAGACTGGGCCAATGGAAATGAATATTTGCAGCTCAGGTTTGAACTGGATTTGGTGCTGTCTGCTTTGATGGCTTTCTCGCAGGCATTTCACGACCCAACTAGGTATCACCATCAGTGCTAAGGGGTGGAGAGTGGGTTTTCTATCTTTTCGGTGCACACGCAGCGCCCTTCATTAAGGGCAGTCCTTGACTTACCACCATAACTGGGATCATACTTTCCACTGCTAAGCAAAGTAGTTGTTAAGTGAGTCCATTGTCACGACCTTTTCGGCTACAGTCGCTAAGCAAATCGCTGCAGTTTGAAGGGACTCCTATGGTCGTTAAGCAGACCCGACTTATCTCATTGAGTGTCGGAAGCTGGCTGGGGCCGATGCCAGGAACGCTGCAACCGTCATCAATCCATGGCAGTTGCCAAGTGGCCAAAGTTTGATCATGTGACCATGGGGATGCTATGACGGTTGTAAGTCTGAGGACCAGTAATGCCAACATTACTGCACTTCGGGCATGCGTGTCATAGGTTCGCCACAACGGTACTAAAAGATATTCTAGAAGACATGTTAAGAAGGAAATGAAGAGATTTCTAAGGTTTAACTGTATAATGTATTATAATTTATGGATGAATGTCGCATAGATATCTGTGCTCAGATGAGACCCTGCTTAGGGAAAGATGGAATGTACGTATTTTAAAATTGAAAAATAAAAAACTTTTTAAAAAAGATGTTTCCTTCTTAAACGGTATCCCGTTTTCTCCTCGTTGAAATGTGTTTTTTTTCTATTGGGGAGGTCTCATCGTACAGAAGTTTGAAGATGTCACACCCTTACGCACCAGTGGTGGGTTTCAAATTTTTTTTAGAACCTCTTCTGTTAGGTGTGGCCTGCTTTGTGGGAGTGGCTTGCCGGCCATATGACCGGGTGGGAGTGGCTTGCAGGCCATGTGACTGGGTGGGCATGGCCAACTTGTAAAATGTGGTGAAACTCACTTAACAACGCTCTTGCTTAGCAACCAAAATGTTGGCTCAGAAACTGGCATTTGACGCGCACAAGTCTTAAAGCTGTCAAGCTACAAGACCCTTGCACCCTTAACCCTTTAGGAAAAAAAAAACCCCAAGGGTGTTCAAACTTGACAGCTTTAAGACTTGTGGACTTCAACTCCCAGAATTCCTCCTCCAGTCATGTTGGCTCAGAAACTCTGGCATTGTAGTGTGCAAGTCTTAAAGCTGTCAAGTTACAAGACCCTTGCACCCTTAACCTTTTAGGGGAAAAAACCCCCAGGGGTGTTCAAACTTGACAGTTTTAAGACTTGTGGACTTCAACTCCCAGAATTCCTCCTCCGGTCATGTTGGTTCAGGAACTCTGGCATTGAAGTGTGCAAGTCTTAAAGCTGTCAAGCTACAAGACCCTTGCACCCTTAACCCTTTAGGGAAAAAAACCCAGGGGTGTTCAAACTTGACAGCTTTAAGACTTTAAGGTTTAGATAGGACTCTTAGAGGCGGGGGGGGGACGATTGGTGAGCCAGCCAATCAGTGAGCGGTGGGCGGGGCAAGCATGGTGCGGACGGGCGGGGGGAGGGAGCTGGAACCGGTTCTAAACGGCACGGTAGATTTGCGGAACCTCTTCTATAGAAGAGGTTAGAACTGGCAAGGACCCACCCCTGGGACACACACACACCCAACGCACCATCAGTCTTGACAATTTGGCGGCTGACAAGTTTAATAAATAAGAAGCAAAAACGAAAAAGGGCTTCTGAATGAACAGCCTAGGTCCCAAGGCTGAAGAGAGGCGGATGGGTCAAGGGTTGGGTTGGTGTTCTCCACGGGAGCATCTTCTGCCTGGTGCCAAAAGGGCCAGTGATGGATGAGGTAGGAAGTGCACTTGGCCTTGGAGTATCATCCTTTGGTTGGAGAAGACTCGGGACGTCTCCCAAGCAAGGGATGGTGGAGGCGATAAAAGTCCTCTTGGGGTGTCTCTCACAGCAGAGAATGCAAAACGAGTACGAGGAGACAGAGGGCCAGGGTGGCCACGATGAAGAAGACGCTTGCAATCCAAAAGGCTTCTTCGTGACCCTTGAGCAATGGAGGGGCTTCAACCGGGATCATGTTGGTGAGGTTAAGCATGTAACCCAAGGTCCATCCGATGTCAGAATTGGCTGCCTGTGGGGAAAGAGAGAGAGAGAGGAGGGGGAGAAACTTTGAGACTAGGTCAGAGAAGAATAAGAAGAACAGAGAAGAAGAATAGAATAGAGCTGGAAGGGACCTTGGAGGTCTTCTACTCCAGCCCCCTGCTCAAGCAGGAGAACCTATACTATTACAGAAGACCTCCCTTCCTCCCCTTTGGGTACCTCGTTCTCTTCCTTGCCACCTTTGTCGATTTTAAACTAAATTAATTGTTGCTATTTCACACCTTTTGATGCTTCTTATAAGATTTAAATTATTGTAAGCCACCTTACAATCATTTTAGTTTGTTTTAAATGATTTAGAATCATTTAAGGGACGCGGAGGCTCAGGGGCTAAGACGCTGAGCTTGTCGAGCAGAAAGGTGGGCAGTTCGGCGGGTCGAATCCCTAGCGCCGCGTAACGGAGTGAGCTCCCGTGACTTGCCCCAGAGCTTCTGCCAACCTAGCAGTTCGAAAGCACGTCAAAAATGCAAGTAGAAAAACAGGAGCCACCTTTGGTGGGAAGGGAACAGCGTTCTGTGCGCCTTCAGAGTTTAGTCATGCCGGCCACATGACCACGGAGACGTCTTCGGACAGCGCTGGCTGTTCGGCTTTGAAACGGAGATGAGCACCGCCCCCTAGAGTCAGGAACGACTAGCACAGATGTGCAAGGGGAACCTTTAACCTTTCCCTTAAGCCACCTGGAGTTTCTTCCAGGTGAGATGGGCAGTATAGATTTTTATTAATGAACAGGCGGGCCTACCGATTGGAAAAATGGACCCTGTGGTCAAGACCAGCATAGAGACTCTGGCAGGTTACACCATGAACGAAAATGAATTCATGGGCTCCAGGCCCCCTGAGACCGTCTCACCTGCATTTGGAAGGCAATGTTCTGCCAGGTGTCGTTTCGGAAGCCGTAACCGTCCAATAAAAGGGTCAAGATGAAATTTGCACTGGCACAGTAATTCTTCAGGTGGAAAGATTTTTCGCGAGGGTAACTGGCGGTCAGCTGGGAGAAGCAGAGAGTAGCACAAAGGGAATCTTAACACAAAGGTTTTGCTTGGGTATTGTCAGCTTCCAAAGTCTGAATAATACAAGGAAGGAAGGAAAGAAGGAAGGAAGGAAGGAAGGAAGGAAGGAAGGAAGGAAGGAAGGAAGGAAGGAAGGAAGGAAGGAAGGAAGGAAGGAAGGAAGGAAGATATAGCAATAGCAATAGCACTAAGCACATACTGCTTCCCAGTGCTTCCCAGCCTCTCTAAGTGGTTTACAGAGTCAGCCTCTTGCCTCCCAACAATCCGGGTCCTCATTTGACCCATCTTGAAAGGATGGAAGGCTGAGTCAAGATTGAGCCTTGTGAGATTTGAACTGCAAAACTGCAGGTAGCAGTCAGCTGAAGTATCCTGCAGTGCTGCACTCTAACCACCAAGGCTCCTGTGTATACATAGGCGTACAGTATACTCACACATACATGCACAAATATGATAGAAATAGAGGGAGAGGGAGACATGGACAGACAGACAGACAGACAGACAAGTTGAGTAGGTGGATAGATAAATTGAATAGATGATAGGATGATTGGTAGGTAGGTAGGTAGGTAGGTAGGTAGGTAGGTAGGTAGGTAGGTAGAGATAGATAGATAGATAGATAGGTAGATAGATAGATAGATAGATAGATAGATAGATAGATAGATAGATAGATAGATAGATAGATAGATACTAGGATAGATAGCTATAGATGGGTAGGTAGGTAGGTAGGTAGGTAGGTAGGTAGGTAGAATAGATAAAAAGATATATATATAGATAAATAGACAGACAGACAGACAGATAGATAGATATCAATAGAGATAAATAGATAGATAGATAGATAGATAGATAGATAGATAGATAGATAGATAGATAGATAGATAGATATCAATAAAGAGATAATAGATGATAGATAGATAGATAGATAGATAGATAGATAGATAGATACATAGATAGATAGATAGATAAATAGATGATAGATAGATAGATAGATGATAGATAGATAGATAGATAGATAGATAGATAGATAGATATAGATAGATAGATGATAGATAGATAGATAAATAGATGATAGATAGATAGATAGATAGATAGATAGATAGATAGATAGATGATAGATAGATAGATAGATAGATAGATAGATAGATAGATAGATGATAGATAGATAGATAGATAGATAGATAGATAGATAGATAGATATGGTGACTGATGGATAAGTAGATAGGAAGATTGGTAGATGAAAGAGAGGGAGAGAGGTGATAGATGAGATGATAGATAGATAGATAGATAGATAGATAGATAGATAGATAGATAGATAGATAGATATAGATAGATAAATAGATGATAGATAGATAGATAGATAGATAGATATCAATAAAGAGATAGATAGATATCAATAAAGAGATAATAGATGATAGATAGATAGATAGATAGATAGATAGATAGATAGATAGATAGATAGATAGATAGATAGATAGATAGATAGATAGATATGGTGACTGATGTATTATAGATAAGTAGATAGGTAGATTGGTAGATGAAAGAGAGGGAGATAGGTGATAGATAGATAGATAGATAGATAGATAGATAGATAGATAGATAGATAGATAGATAGATAGATAGATAGATAGATAGATAGATAATATATATACTTACATCGGTCCACGTTCTGGCACAGAAAACCTCGATGGCTCTCTCTACTGTGGCCAGGGGGATAGTGGCTGTCAGGTTCAGAAAACGGAAAGTGTAGTAATATGCTGAAAAGGCCTGGAGGATTTTAAAACAGTATCGCATATAAACATCCCATTGAGAATTTCTCACCATGTCTTCAACAGGGTGGGGACTCTCATCTCAATTAGCTTAGCAGCAATGAGAGCCAAGGGGGTACATAGCAAAGGTCAGGAAACTGAAAATCTTTTTAAAATTTATAATATATATTTGACGGTGGTGTAAACCCTCTGCACGACTCATTTTTTTGCACATTTTGTGGCTTTGGGAGGCTCGTAGAGTGCTCCTGGGGGCTGGGGGGGCAAAATGGTCTGTTCTTTGCTCATTTATGCCCTCCCTAGCCCCCCCCAAGCCTCCCAAACCCTCTGCATGTCCATTTTTGCAAAGGGGGGTGGAGTTTCAGGAGGCCAAAAACGCTGTATTCAGTGTATAAGACGCACCCAGATTTTCACCCTCTTTTGGGGGGGGGGGGAAAGGTGCATCTTATACTCCGAAAAATACGATAAGTAAACAAGCAAAGGAACAAATAAACATAGACAACTAAACAAATAAACATAGGCAGACAAACAAATCCTCCTACCAGAAACTTCCCATTGACTCTTGGCTGGTAGATCCCTTCGAAGCCACAGGAAGAGGGATCTCGACAGCCGGAGAAGTTGAAGATGGCTTTGAATTTTTTCCGGCAGAGGCTGAAATCCCCTTTGCCCACCAGAGTTACGTTGGCTGAAGATGCGGTCGAGGGCAGAGGCTTGACACATGGATTGCCAGAGAGGGACGCCGTCTGTACCCTCTCTTCGTAGTCTTTTGGGTAGCAAGGGTGAGCCACCTCAACGCTGGTTCCTTCGTTCTAAAAGCAAAGTTCATCAATTCTTAGGCACCGAAGACCAGATCCACGTAGAATAGAATAACAGAGTTGGAAGGGACCTTGGAGGTCTTCTAGTCCAACCCCCTGTTTGGCAGGAAACCCTACACCACTTCAGACAAATGGTGACCCAACATCTTCTTAAAAACTTCCAGTGTTGGAGCTTTCACAACTTCTGGAGGCAACTTCTGTTCCACCGATGAATTGTTCTAACTGTCAGGAAATGTCTCCTTAGTTCTAAGTTTACGAGGGTCTCAGTTTCCCGAGATCATGGATTGGGATCCCCTTTTGCGACCACGTGAGAAGCCAGATTGATTTAACGACCGGGTTGCTAACCTACTTGCTAACCTACAAACTGCAGTGTTTCATTTCATAACTGTGGCAAGAAAGATCGCGAAAGGGGGCAAAAATTCACTGAACAAACGCCTCCCTTCACAACGTAAGTGTTGGGGCTTCATTGTCGTCGTAAATCGAGGACTATCTCTAATTGACAGAAGCCAGGTCTTAATGTGGCTTGAAAATCTGAAGTGTGTCTGGTTTTCTTCATCTCACCACCTTTCTAGATAACCACAGGATCAACAGTAGAGACCTTCAAATTTCTAGGTTCTTGTGTCCAATCACACTTGGCCACTAAAGAATTCTATTCTATGTTCTGTTCTATACTGTTCTATTCTATTCTGTATTTTATTATTCTATTCTATTCCATATTTTATTATTCTATTCTATTCTGTTCTATTCTATTCCGTATTTTATTATTCTATTCTGTTCTGTTCTATTCTATTCTATTCCATATTTTATTATTCTATTCTATTCTGTTCTGTTCTGTTCTATACTGTTCTATCCTATTCTATTCTGTTCTATTCTATTCTATTCCGTATTTTATTATTCTATTCTACTCTATTCTGTTCTGTTCTATTCTATTCCATATTTTATTATTCTATTCTACTCTATTCTGTTCTATACTGTTCTATTCTATTCTATTCCATATTTTATTATTCTGTTCTGTTCTATTCTATTCTATTCCGTATTTTATTGTTCTATTCTGTTCTATTCTATTCCATATTTTATTATTCTTGTTCTGTTCTATACTGTTCTATCCTATTCTATTCTGTTCTGTTCTGTTCTATTCTATTCTATTTTATTCTATTCCATATTTTATTATTCTATTCTACTCTATTCTGTTCTATACTGTTCTATTCTATTCCATTTTTTATTATTCTATTCTATTCTGTTCTATACTATTCTATTCTATTCCGTATTTTATTATTCTATTCTATTCTGTTCCATTCCATTCCTAATTTCTGTTCTGTTCTATTCCTGGTGGCTTCCAAGCCACCCTTAGGTCCACTTACAAGGATCAACCGGATCAACCTTTGGAACGCCTGGTTCTGGCCGTAGCAGAGGTAGCTGTGGCTGTAGATGGTGTAGTTAAAGCCATAGAGGCGAAACTGCGCAGCTTCGGACCGATCCGCGATCAAACCTGCCGGGATGAAGCTGATTTGGGTGGAGGCTCCACCGAGGTCCAGAGCTCCCTGGATATTGGCTGAGGGAGGACGGATCCAGTCTCGCTCTTTGGCAGAGTACTGCAGAGAGAAGATTTAGAATAGAATCACAGGGGGGAACCTTGGAGGTCATCTAGTCCAACACACACACCCCAAGCAGGAGACCCTATGCCATTTCTGACTGATGGCAGTCCAGTCTCTTCCAGAAAGCCTTCAGGGATGAAGCTCCCACAACTTCTGAAGGCAACTTCTCTTCCATGGGTTGATTGTTCTCACTGTCAGACCTGCACAAGAAGACCCCGAAGTGGGAGACTCTCTGCAGCAACACAAGCGTTCGTTGCACGTATCCATCCCAGGGGCCGTAGTTTGAGGACCCCTGATTTAGTGCCATATAAAATATGCAAATTGTTTTTCTATGGACCACCAACATTTTCTCACGATCACCAGTGGTCCATGGTTTCTGGTGTTGGAGCGCCCACCGTTTCTGGCTTATTGTTCTAACTTTTGGGCTATTTCTCCTTAGTTCTAGGTTGCTTCTTTCCTTGGCTATTTTGGCTTCGGCTTCCATTACCCTGAATCCAGCCCTACCTGGGTGAAGGAATTCAGCAGGTAGTTGATGGTGATCCAGCCAAAGGCCCCTTCCTCCTTCCCGCTGATAATTCGAGCACCTCGGAAACTCACAGGATACTTCTGGATCGTTTGGGAAACTGCCTCCAAGATCTGCGTCGCCGCTGACTCGTTCTGCATCCTGTAGTGTGGAATCGTTCGCACAGAAGAGGCGTGACTTTTTGCCTTCATGAGGGCTAGAAACATAGAAATATTCACCCTCCACTTACAGCCATCATTGGGACCCAGAATGCACCACGGAGGTTGTTAGGGTGCAAAACCAGCCAGTTCTCTTTCCGTGAATAAACCACGATTAAACAAACCTGACTTTAGCTTGTTTCGTACCCTTTATCTATTTTTTTAAATTATTATTTAGAATTGAAATGCATCTGCTGCCCAAGTCTTCGTACCTGAGTAGCCTCATGCCCGCTGTGGCTCCCAAATAAACCGGTGACTCTTGCTGTCTTTCTCGGGGGATAACTCTTAGGGCTGCTTCCAGACAATCCCGCAGAGATGTACCAGCGTGTGGAGGGTTATTGGCATAGCTGGATATCCCAGGCCCTGCAGTGACCAAAAACGAGGTGAGATCTGGTGCTCCAGATGTTGAGCAGTTCTCATCCAGCTCCAGATCTGACCAGCTTCCAAGCAAATCTTTGGAGTTATTCAAGGATAGCTTTGGGATATTATGACTCCTGCTAAATAGAATGGAATGGAATATGGAATGAATATAGAATAGAATAGAATAAAATAGAATGGAATGGAATGAATATAGAATGGAACAGAACAAAACAGAACAGAATGGAATATGGAATGAATATAGAATAGAATAGAATATGGAATGAATATAGAATAGAATAGAATAGAATAGAATAGAATAGAATATGGAATGAATATAGAATAGAATAGAATAGAATAGGAAATAGAATAAAACAGAACAGAATAGAAGAATAGAATAGAATATGGAATGAATATAGAATAGACGAATAGAATAGAAATATGGAATAATATAGAATGGAACAGCTTGCCTCCAGAAGTTGTGAATGCCCCAACACTGGAAATCTTTAAGAAGATGTTGGATAGCCATTTGTCTGGAACGGTATAGGGTTTCCTGCCTAGGCAGGGGGTTGGACTAGAAGACCTCCAAGGTCCCTTCCAACTCTACTATTGTATTGTATAGAATATAATATAATATTACAGAATAGAATAGAATTCTTTATTGGCCAAGTGTGACTGGACACACAAGGAATTTGTCTGGTGCAGATGTTCTCAGTGGACCTCAAAAGACAGGATACATTGGTCAAGAGTCATAACGTACAACACTTAGTGATAGTCATAGGGTACAAATAAACAATCAAATCATACTAGGAAACAAACAAAACAATATAAATTGTAAAGATACAAGCAACATGGTTATAGTCATAAGTGGAAGGAGATAGGGACTAGGAAGGAAGAGAAGAATAATAGCAATACATTCTTAGTAGATAATTTGACAGTGTTGAGGGAATTATTTGTTTAGCAGAGTGATGGCATTTTGGGGAAAAAACAGTCCTTGTGTCTAGTTGTCTTGGTGTGCAGGGCCCTATAGAGTCGTTTTGAAAGTAGGAGTTGAAGCAATTTATGTCCGGGATGCGAGGGGTCTGTAGGTATTTTCACGGCCCTCTTTTTGACTCGTGCAGTAGACAGGCAGGTTGGCAGCACATGTACGTTCTTTGCTATTGAATACTCCGTCTCACCATCCACAGACACCATCAAACGTCTCAGAATAATGGGGAGGGGGGAAAACTGACCTTTGACATTGCAGGAGAACCTTTGGCTAACCATGCCCGTATTGTTTTCCTTCTCCTCCGGCCACTGGTATACAAAGAGGGATGTGTGCGATGAACCTGCATCAAATACCAAGCCATACTGGAAAGGAGTCATTCAGAAATAAAATAAGTCAGATATGAGAACGTCTTATCATGGTCTCTGCAAATAACAGCCAAACCTACGGCATATCTGCACTTGGAAATCTTCTCTCTCTCTCTCTCTCTCTCTCTCCCACTCTCCCTCCCTCCCTCCCTCCCTATCCATCCATCCATCCATTTATCTATCTATCTATCTATCTATCTATCTATCTATCTATCTATCTATCTCAGGGGTTGCATCAATCTTCTATTACCTCAAATTGGACCGGGGTTCAGACTTTCAAACTCTGGTCCAAAGCCTTTAAGCATGGTGCCACAGTTGTCTCCGTATCGCTTTGCTCACTCACCTTGTCCCCAGAAGGTTGTGTGGTGTTGTGGATTCTCACCAAGCTAAGGATCAGGGCAGTGAGAGAGAAGATACCCAAAAGACTTAGGCTTCCGCGGAGATACCAGCTGTTCCACTTGGAGCCCATTTCTGAGAAGGCAAAAAATGGGAAGGTGTTGGAGTTCCCCATTCAAACAGCCATGAAGATAGTCCTCTAGCTCCGTTCCTTTTTGGTTTTAGAACTTAGATGGGTGATGATGGGCAAGGTTAGTGGTGGTATGGATGCTGGAGAACATCTTCCAGAAATCCAGATAGAATCATCTCCTCCTCCTCCTCCCAAACCCCACTGCCTTCTAGTACTGATGATGTTCTTTACTTGGATCATGAAGTGTCTTCAAGGAAACCACCAAGCTCAGAGAGCAGCAAGGACCCCACACTCTTCCTCCTCCTCTGCCAGGCCAATATCTGCAAAACGTGGCAAAGAGTCTCGGAGAGTCACAAGCCCATTAAGTGAACTAATGGTCTCCTGCAAACTCCACTCCCCTTTTGCTCCTCTTTTATTTCCTCTGGGAGGGGCCATTCATCGTCCACCTGTGGCCTTACTCCCAAGTCAGCCCCTGTTCTTTAGCTCTTCCCTTCGCCTGGCCACTCTGCGCATGCGCACACTGGGAACAGGCTCCAGCTGTTCCTCTGCTTCACTGATGTCTGACTCCGAAGGCAGCTGATAACTGTCAGACGGCCCTGGCCTCCTCTCTGCTTCCAACACAGAGCCCTCATCAGAACCTTTCCCAGGACTGGTCCACTTTTCTCCCCAGCCTCCTCACTGTCCGAATCTGCTGCCAGCTCTGCTGACGGGCTACAACACTGGCATTTGGGCATCCTACTTCATGGGAAACAGATCTGTGTTGCCAGGTTTTCTAATTCAAACCCAGGAAGGGAGAAAAAGAGTTGTCCCTTTCTGCTCTCAACTTTGACTGATGGCATTTGCATTCCAAACCAATGAAGGCCCCCACGGCTTCCTTCTAGCCACATATTTCCTTTTGTCCTAAGTCACGCCAGCTAAAAACTCTGTGTCAACCACCTGCGAGGCTGCAACCACAATCTTTGCAGGCCATCAACTTACAGAGACGACCTGCAAGCCTCCTTCCTTCCTTCCCAGCTGCGTGGAGAACAATGCAAGACTTTCAGAGCGCCGGGATGCCTACGGAGCTTAGTGCAAGGAAGGATTAACCTCTTGCTCCTGACACCTGCGTTCATTCGCTGGGGCGGAGGGGTGGGGGGGATCCGAATTGGGCTGCAAATTGCAGCACAGAAAACACTGCACGATTGGGCTGAGTGTAGCGATCGTTGCTTCCAGGAAATGCATGTATTTTTCGGTTTGTGTTCTGCTTTTGAGGTTTGGGGGCTCAGGCAAGCTTCATCTGATAAGCCTGGGAATTCAAACCAAGTTCCAGTCTGTTTGCAAAAACGGTTTGCAAAATATACAGACAAGGGTGGGAAAGATGGGCCCGAAAGAAAATCAAATCAAAGACGAGACTCCTTCAATCCATCAGTGAAGTGTATAGCTATTTAAGCTAAAGTAAATGTTCCTCTCGCATGTATGTGCTAGTCATTCCCGACTCTAGGGGGCGGTGCACATCTCTGTTTCAAAGCCGAAGAGCCAGCTCTGTCCGAAGACATCTCCGTGGTCATGTGCAAATAGTAGAAGAGGAGAAGGAGAAGGAGAAAGAGAAGGAGGAGGAGGAGAGAGGAGGAGAAAGAAGCAGAAGAAGAAGAAGAAGAAGAAGAAGAAGAAGAAGAAGAAGAAGAAGAAGAAGAAGAAGAAGAAGAAGAAGAAGAAGAAGAAGAAGAAGAAGAAGAAGAAGAAGAAGAAGAAGAAGAAGAAGAAGAAGAAGCAGCAGCAGCAGCAGCATTAACTTTTGGTCTCCCTTCCCATGCCTTCTCTGCAGGCAGAAATCAGACATCTGCAGAACATCAGCCGTAACTAACCAAGTTTGCATTCTCTACAAAACCATCAAGAGTGGTGTTCAAACCACAGTAGCAAAGCTCAAGTGTGGTAAGCCAGGTGGTAGGAGTTCTCACGATTTCTTAGGACACGGTGTGAACTAGAATCTGTTTCTATTTTACCACCCTGTTTCTCTTCCCTTCCCAGAAACTGCAGGGAGGAGGGGGAAGGAGGTGAAGGAGGAGAGGAGGAGGAGGAGGAAGAAGAAGAAGAAGAAGGAGGAAGAAGAAGACAAAGAAGAATGAAGAAGAAGAAGGAGAAGAAGAAGAAGAAGGAGAAGGAGAAGGAGAAGGAGAGGAGGAGGAGGAGGAGGAGGAGGAGGAGGAGGAGGAGGAGGAGGAGGAGAACAACAACAAGAAAAACAAGAACAAGAAGAACAAGGACAAATAAATGTTATGGATGCTTAGATGTTAGGCTTACTAGCAACTCAATGTAGCTTCCAGCATCCAAGATTGAACCCATTTCCTTTGCATCCCTTTGGACAGAAAGAAAAGAGTCAAAAAAGTCCCCAAGGACATTAGGTCCCCCTTTGATCTCATCTATTGAACATTCTTGTTTAGACAGCGGGCGTCCATCTCTATATATAGAAACGGGGACAATCAAATGAGTTGATTGAGCTGGTGGCCTTCAGCCAAGGAACCAACCAACCTTGTGCCAACAGAGTTACCACATTCCAAAGGGCCGTAAACAGATGGGCAGGGGGGCCCTCAAGCCAGCTGAGGAGGGCCACGCCCATCCCGCACAAACTTCAGCGTGCGATGAATTACAATCGTGTGGGCCAACGAGCAAGGTGTTTCCCGAAAGCCATCTCCAATTCCCACGGCTAACCTTGGATGAATGCGAGGTGCATGGATGCAAAACCTCATCCCTGGCCTTGGAATCCCTTCCTCCTTCCCAAATCTCACTTGGGGGGGGGAGAGTCCTGGGAACCCACCCACCCCTTTCGAGGTCGCTGTGAGGCTAAAGCACTCCAAACTATGAGTTCCTATTTTTATACAACAGCCGCAAAAAAATGGGCTGATTGTCCAAACCAGTCCCTTAAATTTTGACTCCATGAGGTTCTTCTTCTGCCTGGACCTTCGTTTGCCTTCAATCTTTCCTTGGAGGGTTAAGTGAAGGAGACTGTCTTTTTCTGGATGTCGCCTCACCTGTCTGAAATATTCTATCACTTTTTGATGGTTTCGATGATTTCCCTTGGCTTCCCCAGTCGGCTTGCACCTCAATGGGTGGAGAAAGTCCTCTCTCCCTGCACGGATGTGGTGTTACCCTCTTGGCTAAGTTGTGGAGCCCCTGGATAATTTTGCAAGAGGTTGCCTGCGCCTTGGAGTCAATGTTGGCTCCAGGTGACTGCCTCGTCTAGTCTGCAGTTTTCTTGGCAACTTTTTGGGGTCTGTTTTGCCGTATTTTCACAGAATTACACAGTTGGAAAGGACCTTGGAGGTCTTCTAGTCCAACCCCCTGCCCAAGACCCAAGACCATGTCAGACAAATGCTTGTCCAGTCTCTTCTTCAAAACCTCCAGTGTTGGGGCATTCACAACTTCTGGAGGGAAGCCGTACCACCGATTAATTGTTCTCACAGTCAGGAAATTTCTCCTTAGTTCTAGGTTGCTTCTCTCCTTGATTAATTTCCACCCATTGCTTCTTGTCCTGCCTTCAAATGCTTTGGAGAATAGGTTGACTCCCTCTTCTTTGTGGTAGGAAACCTTCTACCATATAGTAGAAGGTCCAGTTAAACTGATCTATTGCCAAACTCTCAAAGTACAGGAAGTTTCTCAACTTACAGACTTACAGAATAACCAGAGTCGGAAGGGACCTTGGAGGTCTTCTAGTCCAACCCCCTGTTCAAGCAGGAGACCTTCTACTATTCTGGACAAATGGCTGTACGGTCTTTTCATAAAAAGCTCCAGTGATGGAATACCCACAATTTCCGGAGGCAAACTGGTTAATGGTTCTCACTGCTAGGAGATTCCTCCTTCGTTTTAGCAGGATTTGACTCATTAAATTCTTAATTTTGTGACAGCCCAACAAATATTGGAAAGACTAACCCTTACCCTTCTAAGGCTGAGACAGAGACTGGCCCAAAGTCACGCCAGCTGGCTTCGTATCCACGGCAGGATCAGAACTTATGATCCCTTGTTTCCGAATCTGGTGCCCTTCACTGCTACATCAAATTGTCTCTCTCTCTCTTATATGTTTTGCACACATAAGAACAGGGGGATTTCTATTTTCTGTTCTTTTTTTTACTCCTGCCCACCGCTGGAGGTTTTTAAGAAAAGATTTGTCCAGAAGGGTATAAGGTCTCTTGCTTGAGCAGGGGGTTGGACTAGAAGACCTCCCAGGTCCCTTCCAGCCCTGTGATTCTTTGCTCTAAACACCTCTGGGAAGTCAATATTTGCAGTGGGTCAGAATCTTATGGCATCAAACCAGAAAAAAAAATCCCTTTAAATACCTTAAGTGCCACTTGAGGTCTGCAGGGTTTCCCCTCCCCCCCTCCAAAAACATCAAAAGATGATTATCAGTGTCGCTTTCAAAACCTTAGCTAACACTCTCTTTTGTTTGCCCTGGAACAAAAGGATTTAAAAAGAAAGAAATCCAGGAAGCAAATTGGCACAATAGCTGAGACAAAGAGATCTAGAAACTTTGTGGGCAGTTAAGCCCATTAAGCCCCAGAGCCTAAAATTACTTAATGACACCCTTGGAAAGCATATTTTTAATTCTGCCCTCTCGCTCAAGAAGCTAAATTAGCCTTACACCCCACGGCTTCTTTGAAAGCCGTTTCTAAAGGCCGGAAGTATTTGAGGTGAGGAATATTATTATTAAGGAACAACGCTTCTGAATGTGTCTTGATTTCAAAATTCCTTGCGCAACAAATGGAAGGGATCAAAGAAAGGGAAGACATCTCCTACAACATGTTAAGATTTGGAAATTGTATTTTGGGGCATCTCTCTTGGTGGGTAAAGATTTCAGCTGCTATCTTCCTGCAGCTGTAACATTTCAACCCATCCCATCTGTATGGAGTCAGATTAACAGAACAGAATAACAGAGTTGGAAGGGACCTTCTAGGTCATCTAGTCCAACCCCCCACCCCAGCAGGAGACCCTACACCATTTCTGACCGATGGCAGTCCAGTCTCTGCTTGAAAGCTTCCAGGGATGAAGCTCCCACAACTTCTGAAGGCAACTTCTGTTCGATTGGGTTGATTCTTCTCACTGCCATAAAATGTCTCCTCATTTCCGGGTTGAATCAATCAATCTGAATAGAGTTGGGAGGGACCTTGTAGGTCATCTACTCCAACCCCCTCTTCCCAAGCATGAGACCCTAAACCATTTCTGACAGATGGCAGTCCAGTCTCTTCTAGAAAGCCTCCAGGGATGAAGCTCCCACAATTTCCAAAGGCAACTTCTGTTCCATGGGTTGATTGTTCTCCCTGTCAGGAAATTCCTCCTTATTTCCAGGTTGAATCTCAGTTTCCATCTATTATTCCTTGTCTGAGTCCTCGGCTTACGACCAGAATTGAGCCCAACATTCCCATCACTAAGTGAGTCTGTTGTTAAGGGCGTTTTTGCCTCATTTTACCACCTTTCTCGTCAGTGTTGTTAAGTGAATCCCTGAGGCTGTTAAGCTAATAATGTGGTTGTTAAACAAATCCCATTTTCTGTTTGATGTCACTTGTCGGAAGGTCGCAAAGAGGTAGCTATCACGTGACTCAGGGACCCGACACCCGTCATAAATACGAGCCAGTTGCCAAACATCCGAATGGGGGATTCCGATCATGGGAATTCTGCCACGGTCGTAAGCGTGAAAATAAGTCACTTTTTCCAGTGCTGTTGTAACTTTGAACGGTCGCTAAATGAATGTTGTAAATTGAGGACTGTCCTTTTCTCTGATGTTGGTTGTGGGTTGGACAATGGACAGTAACTAATGAAGTTTCAATAGCTACTTCCCTCCAGGCCTTGTGAGCCAAAAAGTTAATGTTTCAACTTTAATACATATAATAAAAGTTTTATATCCTGTCCACAGAAATAGTTTCAGCGTTTTAATGCTTATTTCCCCCAGTTTTAACAAGCTTCCCACAGGGGACAGTTTGCACAGATGACGTAAAATAGGCACTTAATTTTTACCTCTTCTTATCTGCTCAGTGCTCATTATTCTTCAAATAGGCTCATGTTTCTTTTCTCGCCATTTAATAATTAACCTTTCACCCAAAGTGAATCCTTTCTTGAGCTGGCATATTCCTTTTTCTTTTTTTAAAATAAATTTTATTCATTTTGAAAAACGGAGCATTGTCAGGGTATATACCATTTACAAATAAAAAAAGACCAAAAAACGAAGAGTGGTGTTTAACATTGACATACAAGCTAATAACAATAATATAGCGACAATAGTAATAATATAACCAAATTTAGCTAGGTTTCTTCTTACATTAGAGTATTGCAATTATTTACCTTCTTACTTTCAGTACTAACATTTACGATCTTACTTTTCTCTAATCCCTACCTCTTGCTTCTATCCATTCATCGAATTTACTCCGAATCATATCATACTCTGTATCTTTTTGATCTTTGATTTTAAAGGTTAATCTAACCATTTCAGCACAGTGGAAAAATATTTCGAATTACAGCCTCCTCTGGTGGGTTATTCACATTTTCCCAATATTTAGCATATAAGATCCTTGCTGCTGTCAGTATGTGTAAAACTAAATATGTGGCCCCTTTAACATAGCCCTCTGGTAGTATACCTACGAGACATGTTTCTGGTTTCAACAGAATAGAGTAGAGTAGAGTAGAGTAGAATAGAATAGATTCTACTATTCTAGATCTATAATTAGGAATAGAATAAGGAATAGAATAAGGAATAGAATAAGGAATAGAAAAGAAAAGAAATTAGGAATAGAATAAGGAACAGAACAGAACAGAATAGAATAGAATAGAATAGAATAGAATAGAATAGAATAGAATAGTTAGGAATAGAATAAGGAATAGAACAGAAAATAAAATAAAATAAATTAGGAATAGAAAAAGGAATAGAATAAGGAGCAGAACAGAACAGAATAGAATAGAAATTAGGAATAGAATAAGGAATAGAATAGTATAGAATAGAATAGAATAAAATAGAATAGAAGTTCTGTTTGATTATCATTTCCAGCCAGTTTTGTATTTCCTCCCAATATTCTCTTGCTTTTACCACCAAATGTGGTAAAAGGTACCTGGCATATTCCTAAATGGTATGAGATATTTTTTGGTGGGGGGGAATGATTTTGGATAGGAGATGAGCTTAGCTGAGC
This sequence comes from Natrix helvetica, assembly GCF_964273705.1. NCBI lineage: Eukaryota > Metazoa > Chordata > Lepidosauria > Squamata > Natricidae > Natrix > Natrix helvetica. Next base: position 3,063,244 of record NC_138565.1, read on the forward strand.
CCCCCCCCTCCAAAATCTTCGCCATTTCAGTATCACAGGATTATCCCAACTGCTAATGGATCAAGTGAATGCAGTAATAAGACTAGAAGAAGAAGAAGAAAAAGCTTAAGGGATTCTCACCTTTTACGTGATCTACTTATGTTTTCAAGCGAGGGATGTTTCTTTAAACCGAAAGGGAAAGGCTCAAGGTGAACAAAACATTGTCATCAGCCCTTAGTTAATTTTTAATGTATCATTTTTGAAGGCAGCTTCAATCCGTCCACCCCAGAGCAGTAAAGATTACGTCTTCCGATTTAATGCGTAATATCTCCACCAAAACAAAGACTGTGTCAGCTGACGACTCAAGAGTTTCAGAATAAGCGAAGTTGGAAGGGACCTTGGAGGTCTTCTAGTCCAACCCACTGCTCAAGCAGAAGACTCTATATCATTTCAGACAAATGGATGTCCTGTATCCTTTTTTAAAAGACTCCCGTGTTGGAGCATTCAAAACTTCTGGAGGGAAGCCTTTCCACTGGCTAATTGTTCTCACTGTCAGGAAATTTCTCCTTAGTTCTAAGTTGCTTCTCCCCTTCGTTAATTTCCATCCGTTGCTTCTTGCCTTCTGGTGCTTTGGAAAATAGATTGACCCCCCCCCCCTCGTCTTTGTAGGAGCCCCTCAAATATTGGAAGACTGCTATCCTGTCTCCCCTGGTCCTTCTCTTCACTAGACTAGACAGACCCAATTCCTGCAAACGTTCTTCATATGTTTTTAGCCGCCAGTCCCCTAATCCTCTTTGTTGCTCTTCTCTGAACTTTTTCTAGAGTCTCAACATCTTTTTTGTATGGTGGCAACCAAAACTGACTATAACATGCCAAGTGTGGGAAAAGGTAAAGGTTCCCCTCGCTCATTTGTGATAGTCGTTCCCGACTCTAGGGGGCGGTGCTCATCTCTGTTTCGAAGCCGAAGAGCCAGCACTGTCCGAAGACGTCTCTGTGGTCATGTGGCCGGCATGACTCAATGCCAAAGGCGCCCGGAACACTGTTCCCTTCCCACCAAAGGTAGTTCCTATTTTTCTACTTGCATTTTTGACGTGCTTTCCAACTGCTAGGTTGGCAGAAGCTGGGACGAGTCACCGGAGCTCACTGGGGATTCAAACCGCCGAACTGCCGTCTTTTCTGATTGACAAGCTCAGCGTCTCAGCCAATTAAAGATTTTTATAAGGCCCTAAAAACCTCACTACGTTCCCTTGCCCAGGGTGCCGAATGTGTAAAGGGCCCTGTTTCCTGGTCTGTATTCCTACTTGGCCAAGTATTTTGGCTGCTCTGCATATTGAAACCAGATGTTCTTATTGGGGCCTTTTTATTGTTTTAAAATGTTTTCAGTGCCTTCATTGTAATATATTTTCTGAATTGTAAGTCACCTAGAGTCCTTGACTGAGACGAGCAGAAGTAAAAATAAAATAAAGGAAGGAAGGAAGGAAGGAAGGAAGGAAGGAAGAAAGAAAAAAAGAAAGAAAGAAAGAAAGAAAGAAAGAAAGAAAGAAAGAAAGAAAGAAAGAAAGAAAGAAAGAAAGAAAGAAAGTCATCATCACTCAAATACATCATCTGGCATTCTACTTTCTATTTACAAAACATAAGGCAGAGGTTTGGGGGAAGAGGTACTTCTGTAAAATATAAAAGGTTGGAAAGGAGGAGGAGGTGGCAAAGAAGAAGAAGGAGAAGGAGGAGGAGGAGGAGGAGGAGGAGGAGGAGAAGAAGAAGAAGAAGAAGAAGAAGAAGAAGAAGAAGAAGAAGAAGAAGAAGAAGAAGAAGAAGAAGAAGAAGAAGAAGAAGTTATTATCAAAGAAATCCTAGCAAATCAGCTCTGTCCTTCTCCAACCTGGAGGAGAGGAGGAGGAGGAGGAGGAGGAGGAGGAGGAGGAGGAGGAGGAGGAGGAGGAGGAGAAGAAGAAGAAGAAGAAGAAGAAGAAGAAGAAGAAGAAGAAGAAGAAGAAGAAGAAGAAGAAAAAGAAGAAGAAGACTAGTGCCTAAAGGATCCTAAAACATCTAAACAAAATGAAAAAGCAGAAAGAACAGAAGAAGAAGAAAAGGCAACCTCCAACTGTACCCCATTGCCTCCCCCCAAAAAAAGTGAGAGAAGAGTTGTCCTCACTTACCCCCCAGAAGGCAAAGTGTGGGGTCTTCTCAAAAACCGGGGCAGGATAGCACCAGGAAGAGGGCAGCAGCGAGGTTAGATTGACTGTGCAAAGCTTGCCTGTGGACGGAGATTAATGCGTCTGGGTCCAGCCCCTCGTGTTTCCCCTCCCTCCCTCCCTTCCTAGCCTCAGAGGTCCTCTTAGGCAACCCCCCCCCACACACACACACAACCCACACAATCACATGCACCAGACCGGAGCACATTCTGCTCACCGGTTTTGTTTACCAGTTGGCAAGGGCTGCCCCTTTCTTTTTTTCTTTTTTTTCCCCCAGCAAAGCGTGTCAGATTGCAAGAGTTTCTCCACCAAAATGTTTGCTCGCCTTGAGTTCTGAAGCCATACAGGTGAGCATGGACCTGTCGTTGCAGGAGGAGAGAGACAGAGAGATTGGAGAGAGTGGAAACGGGCCCAAGTTGTGCAGTTTGAGCCCCCCCAAAAGGCCAGGGCTTCCTGCCCAGCCGAGCTTAGGTTGTGGACGGGGCAGAAAAAAGAAAGAAAGAAAGAAAGAGGAAAGAGGAAAAAGAAAGTTTTGATTCATATCTGATCTGGCTTGGGAGTAAAATTAGAAATCCGATACAAAGCTCGGGAGAGTTGGTCGGTCTGTAAACAGTAGCAGACTCTGGAGATTTCAGCCTGCGTCAACTTTATTTCAGGTTTAGGAGCATGGTGGAAATGTTTTTTTTAAAAAAAAAGTTCCAATCTGGTGGCTGATGCCTTGAGAGGGAATTGTGGAGCTACTTCAGCAGGTAGACAGGTAGATAGACAGACAGACAAGGCAGACAGTTTAAAGGTGATAGAATGGATAATAGGTAGATTGATGAGAGAGGGGGGGGTGATAGAATGGATGGAGAGAGAAACAGAGAGAGAGACAGAGAGACAGAGAGAGAGAGACAGAGACAGAGAGACAGAGACAGAGAGACAGAGAGAAATATGGATGGATAGCTGATAGATAGATAGATAAATGGATAGATAGATATAGGTATAGGTATAGGTAGATTATAGGTAGATAGATAGATAGATAGATAGATAGATAGATAGATAGATAGATAGATAGATAGATAGATAGATAGATAGATAGACAGACAGACAGACAGACAGACAGACAGACAGACAGACAGAGATATGGATGGATAGCTGATGGATGGATGGATGGATGGATGGACGGACGGGCGGACAGACAGGCAGTCTGGCAGACAGTTTTTAGATGATAGAATGGATAACCTTTAAATCCTTAACAGAGTTGGAAGGGACCTTGTAGATCATCTAGTCCAACCCTCCATCCAAGCAGGATACCATATACCATTTCTATACACCATACAGTAGATATTGATGGAGGTAAATTGATGATAAATTGATATGAGAGAGAGAGAGAGAGAGAGAGAGAGAGAGACAGACAGACAGACAGACAGACAGACAGAGACAGACAGTCAGAGAGAAAGAGAGAGAGAGAAAGACAGACACAGAGAGAAAGACACACACAGAGAGAAAGACACACACAGAGAGAGACAGAGAGACAGAGAGAAAGACAGAGAGAGGTAGAGAGACAGAGACAAAGTTAGATATTCCTATAATTTAAGGATCCTGGGTTGGGGATGGGTTTTCTTCCATCACTTTTCAATTATGTGACAAATATTTTTCCCGTGGGGCTTTGCTTGTGGATACTCAGCAGAAGGGGCAAACAGTGAAATGTTCACAATCAACCCACAAAGGCATTCAAGCACATACTTCACACCCATATATGAATCATCAAAGATCTGGGGAAAATACATTTCTCTGTCTTCCACATTTGCTCATCTTCTGTTTCCATCATGCAGAATGCACAGCATTCGCTAAACAGTGTGGCTTGATTTACAGTAAAGCAATCGTCTGTGCTCGGAAGTGGGGCTCTTTCGAAAGAGTCAAAGGTGTGATCGAAGCTTTATCTCCTTTCTATGATGTGTGTCATCTTTATTTTTTTTTTTGTATGCTGTACCTAAGAGAGTTGGACTAGAAGACCTCCAAGGTCCCTTCCAAGTCCCTAGGATTCTATGAAAGAGAGAATAGGCTTTCTGTCCAAAAGGACCTTCCAAAAACTCCTTTAAAACTTTTCCCCTTCCAGTCCTGGTTCCAGAATATCCCTAGCTTAATCCAGCTTCAAATCCCGAGCGCCGTATAACGGAGTGAGCTCCCGTGACTTGTCCCACCTTCTGCCAACCTAGCAGTTCAAAAGCACGTCAAAAATGCAAGAAAAGAAAAACAGGGACCTCCCCTTTGGTGGGAAGGGAACAGCGTTCCGTGCGCCTTCAGTGTTGAATCATGCTGGCCACATGACCACAGAGACGTCTTCGGACAGCGCTGGCTCTTCGGCTTTGAAACGGGGATGAGCATCGCCCCCTAGAGTCGGGAATGACTAGCACAGATGTGCGAGGGGAACCTTTGCCTTTAATCCAGCTTCATTCAAGAACAAATCCATTCTCGTTCCACCTGAACTTTGCCCCAAAAGGAGAACCACTCTGGGAGACACTTAAGGGCAGGCATAAAATTTCAAACCTCAGCATGCCTTATCTTTGATTTCTTAGGACCAGCTGTTGCTCAAACAATAAAATTAGGAACGGTTCCACAAATCTTTCTTGGAGCTTGGAAGGATGTTCTCACTTGGCAGGTCCTTGGATTATCCAGATGGAAATAATAAGCCTGAGTGTCTTATTTATCATTTATTTCCTAGTAAAATCCATTCGGATGACGATTTAATCCAATTCTTGGAAGTGCCTTTTATGATAAATGGAGCCAATGCAATCACCCATTCATGTTTTGCTGCTTATAATAAAAAGTACGGGTCAAATCTCCATCACTGGGGCTTTTGAAGGAAAGATGGAACAACTATTTGTCTGACATGGTTTAGATTCTCCTGCTTGCTCAGGGGGTTGGACTAGAAGGCCTCCAAGATCCCTTTCTGTTATGCATTGTTGTTGTTAGTTGCGAAGTTGTGTCCGACCCATCACAACCTCATAGACAACGTTCCTCCAGGCCTTCCTGTCCTCTCCCATTCTCTGGAGTCCATTTAAGCTCACGCCTTCTGCTTCAGTGACTACATCCAGCCCCCTCCTTCTCTGCTGTCCCTTTCTTCTTTTGCCCTCCATCTTTCCCAGCATGAGGCTCTTCTCCAGGGAGTCCTTCCCTCTCATCAGTTGGCCAAAGCATTTGAGTTTCCTCTTCAGGATCTGGCCTTCTAAAGAGCAGTCAGGGTTGATCTCCTCTAGGACTGACTGGTTGGATGGCCTTGCAGTCCAAGGGACTCGCAGGAGTCTTCTTCTCCAGCACCAAAGTTCAAAGGCCTCTATTCTTTGGCGCTCAGCCTTCCCTATGGTCCAACGTTCACAGCATCCATTGCAACTGGGAAAACCACAGCTTTGACTATACACGCTTGTGTTGGCAGGGTAATGTCTCTGCTTTTTAGGATGCTGTCTAGATTTGCCATCGCTTTTCTCCCCAGGAGCAAGCCTCTTTTCATTTCTTGGCTGCCGTCCCCATCTGCGGTGATCTTGGAGCCCAGGAAAATAAAGTCTGTCACTCCCTCCATTTCTGTTATCCATACCACCACCTATTCTGTCTTTCTGTGAAGCCTAATCACCACCAGCCGTTCACTTTTGCAATAGCTGATGTAGCTCCAATCCCGTTAAAGAAATTTCTCCACTTGGGGGCACAACTCAACCAAAGCCCATTAATTATCCGAGAAGCCAGTCATTTATCCCACAAGATCTAGAGTATAGAATAAGAAGGTTGGACGGGACCTTGGAGATCTTCCAGTCCAATGGCAGGAGATGCTATACCATGACAGACAAATGCTTGTCCAATCTCTTGTTGAAAGCCTCCAGTGATGGAGTACCCACAACCTCTGGATTAGTTGTCCTCACTCTCAGGAAACTCCTCCTTAGTTCTAGGTTGGTTTTTTCCTTGATGAGTTTCCCTCCATTGCTTCTTGTCCTGCCTTCGGGGGCTTTGGAGAATAGGTTGACCCCCCTCTTCTTAGCATCAGGCCCTCAAGTAGTGAAAGATTGCTCTCAGCTCGCCCCTGTTCTTCTCTTCGTTAGACTAGACATAGTTAGTCCTCTCAATCATTCAACCCATGGTTTTAACCTTCAGGCTCTTTATCGCCTTTGTTGGTGACTTCTGATCTTACGGCGATGGGAGTTAATCCTTGAATAACACCCAGGGAATCTTCAAAAGGATGTGTTTTCCAAGATGTTGTTGAATTTGGCCAAGGAAAGAGAACAAACCAGAAACGTGAATATGCTTGAGTACACAAAGCCCTTAGCAAATGGGGCATCAATGCAAGGTCTGTTTTCCACCTGTTAAGCAGGTGTTGCATCCCTTGTAAGTGTGGGGTCGGTGGTCTATGAGATGGTTGGTGGTTTGGTGTGTTTTTTTTCTTTTTTACAGATGTTGCTTCTCCCAGTTAGGTAACATCATCAGTGCTAAAGGGACGCTGGGGTTTGTGGAATGGAGGAGAAAGAGAAGGAGGGAGAAGAGCAGGAGGAAAGAGAAGAGGAGAAGGGGAGGAGGAAGAGAAGGAGAGGAGAAGGAGGAGGTCAACGACTGTGGGCTGCGAGCTGGGCGGTTTTCTCACAGACGTTTCTTCACCCAACTAGATAACATCATCCGTGCTAGAAGGGAGTGGAATTTCCAGAGGAGGAGAAGGGGGATTGTGGGGTCCTTGCTGCTCTCTGTGCTTGGTTGTTTTCTTGTCGACGTTTCACCACCCAACTAGGTAAAATCATCAGTGTTAGTGAGTTGGGGATTTGCTTGCTGTTTATATAAGCGGGGATTTGCACCCGGCAAACCATCAAGCAGAAAACAGCACCCTGACCAAAGACCTACAAATGAAGGGGGGGGGGGGGGGAAATCACTCAAACAGGAAGCAAACCCCACCCCCGCTAACACTGATGGTGTTCCCTAGCTGGGGAATGAAACGTCTGCGGGGAAAGATTGCATGCAAGTAACCGGCATCTTTTGAACTTCACCTGGCTGGGTGATTTGCATGGGTGGGAATAATTCCGGAATGCCCTTCATTTCTTGCCTTGATGGACATGGCCAACCAGATAACAGATAACAGATGAACAGATGGGGAAGGGACCTTATAGGTCATCTAGTCCAAGCCCCCTCTCAAGCAGGAGACTCTACACCATTTCTGACAAAGAGCACTCCAGTCTCTTCTTAAAAGCTTCCAGGGATGAAGCTCCCACAACCTCCGAAGGCAACTTCTGTTCCATGGGTTGATGGTTCTCACTGCCAGGAAATTCCTCCTTATTTCCAGGTTGAATCTCTCCTTGATCAGTTGATCCATTGTTCCTTGTCTGGCCTTCAGGTGCTTTGGACAATAGCTTGACCACCTCCCCCCCCTCTCTCTCCTAGCATCATCTGCAAATTTGGTAAGTTCCCCCTCCTCTTCCCTCCTCTAAGTGGTTTATGAAGAGATCTAGAAGCCTCCATGGCACCGATTCCCACGGGCACCCCGAGCATGGCACGCCAGGAATGTTGGCTTGGTGGACTCACAGACACACAGGCATTTTCCGAAAAGTAAGCTTCGTCAGACAGGGTGCTTTATGCCACGTCATGCTGCCAATTGGCGTTTGTGGGATTCTTTTTTGAAACTTGGCACCCGGTTGGGGTGGGGTGGGGGAGTGGGAGTCCTGTCGCTTCAGTGAATTCGCACAAAGGTCTCAAGGGCCGCCCGATAAAAGGGCGGAGGAGAAAACGACTTCTGTTTGATTCTTCCTGATAGCCCGATAAGAGGGTGGAGGAGAATTTTTGTTAAAAGAGAAACTCGTGTCTGATTCTTCCTGATAGCCAAAGGAGGTGGGGAACGAAACCGGCGGTGTCTTTTCCTGATAGCCTCCCTTTTTTATTATTATTTTTTTTTTGCTAGCTTCCTCGTTGTCTGACTCTCGCAGGAAACGGCATCTTGTACAAGGCCACCTTTCTACAGGTAAGCCTGCCACACTTTCTATTATTCTGCTATGCATTTTCTACGGTGGGAAAAATGGGAGGGGAGGATTGTATGGAGTTAGATGCTAGGTAGCCATAACAGCGTTCTTTCTAGAAAGCCAAGGTCATCCTTGGTCTTTGACAATCTGTACAAATATGCCTTGCTTAACGATATAAATGTTGTGGTCAGTTGGGGTCGTAAATCAAGGGCTACCTCTGTCAGGCCTGCAGCCATCTTTTCTTGTGGGTCTTAGGCCTGCCACACTTTCTATTATTCTGCTATGCATTTTCTATGGTGGGAAAAAGGAAGAGGGGGATTGCATGGAGTTAGATGCTAGGTAGCCATAACAGCATTCTTTCTAGAAAGCCAAGGTCATCCTTGGTCTTTGACAACGTGTACAAGAGCAGAAAATCCCGGTTCGCTGTCTTCTTTTGCCGCTTTCCCCCACTGTGCCCATATCCAGCCTCCGTAAGTTGAGGCAGCTTTCTCATAAAAATCCCATCACGGGGCCAGCTACGTTCTTAAGACCACTGCAATGTTTTAGGACTTCCATTCAGGTATGAAGGCCTAGGGCTGAAATGACCTGGCTCACTTCTATTATCTTGCAAGGCTTGCATATCCTCCGGGAACGACGTAAAACGAGTAAAAAAAACCAAAAACTGAAGTAACTATAAAAATAACATTTGTAGCTTGGGATTGAACTGTGGGGTCCTGGGTGCTCTCTGAGCATGCCTTGGTTTTCTTGGAGACGTTTCATGACCCAAACTAGGTAACATCATCAGTGCTAGAAAGGAGTGGGGTTTGCTCTCTGTTTACATACAGTACATGCAAACCCCACTTGTTTTTAGCACTGATGATGTTACCTAGTTGGGTAATGAAATGTCTCCAAGAAAGCCACCAAGCTCAGAGGGCACCAAGGACCCTGCAGTCCTTTTCCCTCTCCTCTTTCTCCTTCTCTTTCTTTTCCTTCCTCCTCCTCCTCCTCCTCCTCTTCTTCCTCCTCCTTCTCCTCCTCTTTGTCCTCCTCCTCCTTTTCTTCTTCTTCTTCTTCCTCTTCCTCCTTCCCTCCACAAACCCCTACTCCCTTCTATCCTATAATAAGGAGAGACAGAGGCTGACTCTGTAAACCACTAAGAGGGGGCTGTAAAAGCACTGTGAAGTGGTATATAAGTGTAAGGGTTATTGCTAAGTGCTATCACATGCCCCAATCAGGTCTCTCCTCCCATCCTGGAATACTCCCTCCCCTCCTCTCCAGGTGTTGGTGTGAACATCCTTGGTTCCCAGAGGAAAGAATGCTATTTTGACTACATGCTCACCCACTATCTTTTCTCCCCCCTCCTTTTCCCACAGCTCCATCCAGCCTCGCTGTGACAACCCTGAAGACATTCCAAAGATGATAAAGTTTTTTTTTGGGGGGGGGGGGGAATATATCAGGATAGATGCTGTGCCACCCCCCTCCCAGTGGCCAGCAGAGCTGGCAGCAGATTCAGACAGTGAGGAGGTTGGGGCGGAAGATGGGACAGTCCTGGAGTCTGGGGAAGGCTCTGAGGAGGGCTCTGCGTCAAAGGCAGAGAGGGGGCCAAGGCCGTCTGACAGTTATCAGCTGCCTTCGGAGTCAGACATCAGAAGAACAGCTGGAGCCTGTTCCCAGTGTGCGCATGCGCAGAGTGGCCAGACGAAGGGAACAGCTAAATAACAGGGGTCGACTTGATAGTAAGGCCACAGGTGGACGATGAATGGCCCCTCCCAGACGAAATAAAAGAGGAGCAAAAGGGGAGTGGAGTTTGCAGGAGACCATTAGTTCACTTAATTGGTTCGTGACTCTCCGAGACTCCTGGCCAAGTTTTGCAGATGTCAGCCTGGCAGCTCTCCAAGCCAGATAAGGTCTGTGACCGTAAATCCTCCCTTGAAAGACTTTGCTGGATGCGAATGAGCAGAATTCACAGTCGATTAATAAAAGGGGTTTGGGGCGGGACCAGGAGTTTGTTTCATGCTCTTGGGAAGCCTCAGTCAGAACAAGAGGAGACAAGGAAGGAGTTCAGAGAGAAGAGAAAAATATCAAGTGGTAAAGTTTCCAGGGTGGGGGGGAATATCAGGATAGGAGACAAGGAAGGAGTTCAGAGAGAGAAAACGACCAAAGCTATCATCATCGTCAAGGTTTCTTTTTATTAAATCACGTCTTAAAAGCTAGAAACTTCCACTTGGTTCTAGGAAACTGCCAGAGAGAAGCAAATGTAGCTTGAACAGGCAGGCCCAAAAATGTCCACCTGTCCATGAACCAAGAGAGAGAGAGAGAGAGAGAGGGAGGGAGGGAGGGAGGGAAAGAGAGAGAGAGAGAGAGAGAGAGAGAGAGAGAAAGAGAAAGAGAAAGAGAAAGAGAGAAAGAGTTACTCTTCATTAAGGACACTAAAGGAAGAAGGTGCTGGATGTTACCAAGGATTCGAGATATCGAGGGCTCCTTAAATAAGACTTACGAGAAGTCACGAAACGCTACGCACGGGTCTCGTGCTATTCAGCAGTGTTATTCAGCAAAATATTTCTTCAGTTCATAGGACCTCCGGCCGTATCCAAAGGTCAGTGGTCGCTCTTTGAAGAAGAGAATTGGGGAGGGGGGGATCACCCATATGGCTGGTCTTGTATCGGGAAAGAGGGGAGTCGCCTCTCCAGTAGGCAGCTGGTCTCTTCGGAAACTGAAATGTCGGTTTCAAACAGGTGGAACTTCCACCACATGTGAGAGTTGGTTCCCTTTGCATGTCCATCTTTGCCGGGACACCATTCCCGCCACGGGTGCCTTCCATGCTGTTCCAGGATCTTCTCAAAATTAACCAGGTTGGATACGAGAAAGTCTTTTTTTTAAAAAAAAAAAATCTGTACAGTCTTTTATTTACCCCAATAAAATTACAGTTTCGTTCTTTTCTCCTTCGTCCCGAAAGGCAAAGAACGCGTGGCTCTTTCCCTACTCTTCACACCCTTTCGTCCTCACAACAACCCTGTGAGGTAGGTAGGCTGAGGGAGAGTGACTAACCTAAGGGTCACCCCGTGATTTTCATGGCTGTGTGAGGATTTAAACCTGGGGTTTTCTGTGAATATGCAAGCACGCTGTTTATTAAAGATAAAGGTTCCCCTAGTCGTTCCCGACTCTAGGGGGCGCTGGTCGTCTCAGTTTCAAAGCCAAAGAGCCAGCGCTGTCCAAAGACGTCTCCATAGTCACGTGGCCGGCATAACTAAACCCCGAAGGCGCACGGAGAGCTGTTCCCTTCCCACCAAAGGTGGTGCCTATTTTTCTACTTGCATTTTGGACGTGCGTTCGAACTGCTTGGTTGGCAGAAGCTGGGACAAGTCAGGGGAGCTCACTCCGTTACGCGGCGCTCGAGATTCGAACCGCCAAACTGCCGACCTTTCTGATCGAAAAGCTCAGCGTCTTAGCCACCGAGCCACCTTTTAAGATAGATTAGGGGGAAACAATTAAACCTTGTTTCTGCCCTAACTTCAAATTTCTGCCCAAACCGCACATTGCAATGGCACCCAGTCTATATGTAGTCCTTATCAGAAAGGGTCACCTCAGAACGAGAATTGCACCAAATCCTGGTTACAAAACAAACTTGCCCCTGGAAGATGACTGTGGAGAAACAGATCATGGACCTCCTAGTTCCCCAATGTTTATTGCTATAGACTAGGTCTTGTAAACTCCTGTGATGCCTTCATACAAGATCGCAATACTAGCAGTCCGCCACGAGAAGACTTATTCAAGCCTATCCACAAGAATCTGGCCAAGTGAAATTCAACACTAAATCGGCGGCAGGTAAGGGTCAACGGAATTCCAGAGGGGTTGGGCCACTGGCTGCAATGTAACGTCTCTCAGCTGATGACACGCTTAACTCTGCCCTCCTAGCTTTGTCTGCTGTATTCTGACGGCCCGGCCCTTTGAGAGTTAATGAGATTCTGCACCAAGAAAAGCCAGTTGTCTAAATGAGTTGAAGAAGCTTTCTACTAGAAGATCTTTGCTCAGGACCAGAAGTGGAGAACGGGGGCTTCGTTTTCCCACCTCAAGTTAGTGGGTTGCTTCTAAGGCAACTAGGTCAGCTAAAACCTGACTTGTCCAAGCCATGGAAGAGGCTGGACCGAGTAGCTGAGGTTCTCCCTGGAAAATAGAAGAGGCAAGATGACCTTTGCTCGTGGAGATGGTGAACCCCAAGAGTCGAAAGGATCTCTTCTGGTCTGTCAGACCTTGGATAATATCTTGATGATGTCACCACGCACCAGGAGATAAAAGCATGTCCTTAAACAGCCCTACTTAGAAGAAGACACGTTTGAAACCAAACTTGCCCGTTCCCGTAGCTTTCTCTAGCTGAAAATAAGAGAATCTAAGCGAAGATTTGATTATCCAGAAGGATGCTAATTCACGCCTGATAGAATTGTGTTTCACACGCTTAGGAAATCTTGCTCTGACTATATTTGAAGGATTTGTTTCCTCTTGGAAAACTCGCACAAACAGTTGCTTTCTCTAAAAGCCCTTAGATTTCAGCATCAGGACGTGCCTGAATTTTAAAAAATAATAATAATTAATGATCAGTTCCAACATACCAGAAAGGTTTTACTCCTCAGGCATAAAAGAGGGAGACTACTAAAGAGAGAAACCGTTCTGTGGTAGCTATTCCTCAGGCCACACAGTTAATGGCCTTGGAACTAAGGAAATAAAAAATATATTCTGCCCAGACCCAAAACAATGAACGCATGACATCTTTTCTTTTTCCCTATTGACTTATTATTTTCACATCCGGGTTGTCAGTTGACATTGGACAGAAGGGATCAAAGGGAAGATGCCACACCCTCTGCGTAAATCAGCTCTCAAATTTTTCCAAGCGTCACCACCAAACGCCTCCCCCCAAGGATCGCAAGCCGATCTTGTTGAGATCTTAAAAATCCCTTCTGCTAAGATTGATTCGGCTTCATCAATCGGGATGAGAGCCAGAAGGGACCTTGGAGTTCTTCTAGTCCAGCCCTCTGCTCAGGCTGGAGACCCTAAATCATTTCAGACAAGGGGCTGTCCGGTCTCTGCCTTAAAAAGCCTCTAGCGATGGAGAGCCCCCATAACTTCTGGTGGCAAGCTGTTCCACTGCTTAATTGTTCTCACTGTTAGGAAGTTTCTCCTTCGTTTCAGGTTGCTTCTGTCCTTGACTAGGTCCTTCTTTTCTTCTCCAAAGGACCAGAGGGCAGGACAAGAAGTAAATGGGTGGGAGACAATTCTGAATTGGTTTTGCCTTACAACTTAAGGAAAGACTTGTTAGCAGCAGCTCATACAGTAAGTGTCAGAAGAAAGGCAGAAGAAAATCAATCATTTTCTGTACTTTTCTCAAGACTGATGATTTGGGTGGGAAAGGAGCAATTATGTTTATTTCTTCTCCCCCCCCCCCCCCCCCGTTTAAGTTCCTGGGAGAATCGAGGACATGTAGAAATGTCAGAAGAAGTTGCAAAAGGAAGTTGTAAATAATAGATTTTAAAATTTGGGGAGAAGAGGGGGAGGAGATATTGATAGACATAAAACCTATGAAGAATGGTTGCAGGAATTGGGTACGTCTAGTTTAATGAAAAGAAGGAGTAGGGGAGACAGGATAGCAGTGTTCCAATATCTCAGGGGCTGCCCCAAAGAAGAGGGAGTCAAGCTATTCTCCAAAGCACCTGAGGGCAGGACAAGAAGCCATGGGTGGAAACTAATCAAGGAGAGAAGCAACCTAGAACTAAGGAGAAATTTCCTGACAGTGAGAACAATCAACCAGTGGAACAGCTTGCCTCCAGAAGTTGTAAATGCTCCAACACTGGAGGTTTTTAAGAAGATGTTGCATAACTATTTGTCTGAAGTGGTGTAGGGTTTCCTGCCTAAGCAGGGGGTTGGACTAGAAGACCTCCAAGGTCCCTTCCAACTCTGTTATTCTAAAAACATGGGGCCTGGGGGAAGAGATATTGATTAATGGTTCCTGGAGAGGAGAAGGGATATCCATAGACCCATTCCTGAGATTTGGGGGGTGGGAAGAGATTGATAAACTTAGTGTCGGAGGTGGGGGGGGACTGACAATGGCTGGGATGGAGAGAAATGTAGGTAGTCCTCAACTTACAAAACTCTGTTTGGCGACCATCCAAAGTTGCAACAGCACTGGAAAAACAAGTGACTTGCGTCCATTTTTCACACTGACAATTGTAGTCCCCGTGGTCACCGGATCCAAATTCAGACGCTTGGAAACTGGTTCCTATTTATGACGGTCGCATCGTCCCAAGGTCACGCAGACCTTTTGACAAGCAAAGTCCATGGGGAATTCACTTAACAACCGGGTTACCCACTAAGAGCTGCAGCGATCCGCTTAATGGCCAGGACAAGGAGGCTCGTAAAACGAGGGGGAAATTCACCTAACAACTTGTCTCGCTTAGCCACAGACATCTTTTGGGCTCAACGGTGGCCGTACGTCGAGGACTCTCTGTATGGATAGACTTGGTGCCTGGGAATGGAGCCTCCTGGTTCAAGAGCAGTTTAGGGGAGACTCCTCCAAAGGAATGGCTGCCGCAAAGGATCTTTGGGGTGAGCTGCTGTGATGATTTCTGACACGCCTACGAATGAGACTTTGGTTTATTTTGCCCTAGAGAGGGAGATCGGACTGCCATCCTGCATATTGGCTGTATAATCTACCCAATCCTGGCTTGGTCCAAGCCATCATACTGCCCATTGAAGCAGGTGTTTCCCTGAAATTAAGCCCTAACTGTAAAATAAACTCTAATGTGATTTTTCAGGAGGCCTGTAATACAAGCCCTACTCCAAGTATAAGTCCCAGTTACGATCGTCAACCAAATGGATGCATTTAATGCCATATTTCCCCAAAATAAGATCTAACCAGAATAACAAGTCCTCATGTGTCTTTTGGAGCAAAAAATTAATATAAGATCCAGTCCTATTTTCGGGAGAAACACGGTCTGTCTGAAGCAGGTGTGCACATTAAAAAAAACGCAGCGTGCTGAATAAAAATCAGAAAAAATAAAAATAGGACACGATTCTTTGAGGACAAATTGCCGCAGTAGTTTTGCACCATAGAGGTGTGATAGGCACACAAAGAGAGAGGCACACCTGTGCACAAAAAAACCCACACAATCCCTTAACAAGAAAAAGGTCAAGAAATCACAGCCCCGTACGCATTTTTTTTCCACAGTTGATTTCACAGTTAGCAAAACCAACCCGGTCACAGAAAGCTGGAGCAAGGAATAAATTGTTAAATTGTCCAATGGAGAATATGTTGGTTCCCTCGTTAATTTTATTTTCAAGCGGCACCGGTTCCATATTTAGATCCATCAGGAAGGAAGGAGAAATTATTGCGCGTTTCTCTGCATTTGGGGAGGGCGAGGGCACGCCTTTCCGAATTAAAAATAGGAAAATTCAGAATTTAAAAGGGGGGGGGAGGGGGAAAGGCTGGGGTTGAATTTTTAACCCTGTTCTCTCGCAACATCACCTGTGCAATCTGATTCAATCTCTCTTAACTGTTGTTGGAGGATGTGATGAAGATTTAAATGCCAGCCACCATGGTACCTTCCCCCCCAAAAAAAGGATAAATAGAGGGGGGAAATAGTGTGGAATGCTTTGTCTATGGAGATCCTCAGTCATCCAGGTCCCAAAGGTGCTTTTTTCAAGAGGCAACTGGAGTTTGAAGACATTTCGCTTCTCATCCGGTTGTGAGAACCGAAGAAGCTTCTCGGAGGAGAAGTGAAACGTCTTCAAGAAAAAACAACAACAACAAGTCCATTTGCCTCTTGAAAAAGCACCTTTGTTGAAGGCTTTCTTTCAACGAGCCAATGACGTGCAACCAAAATAAATAATTTAGAAAATACTCTTACTTCCTTTTCCCCACTTCCTTCGCAGCTTCAGACGGATGGAGACCATTCAGCAATTCCCTGCTGGAGACCCCAAATACAACCCTGGGGAGTGAGGGGGAATCACCGCCTCTCCAGAGAAAAACCCCATTTCTTAGCTCCTCAACCCCCCACCACCACCATCCCTGCTCTGTCCCATGTCACAAAACCAAATCATTTCTTTCCCAACCCTTTCTTTCCAAAGCGAAATCTGGATTGTTTCAATGTACGGTCACCCACATGAGGTTTAAGCCCAGATTTTTTTTTTCCCCCTCTGGGACCAAGCAGAAAGAGAGGGTGGAGTAGATCCCTGGTCTTTGAAAGATTCAATGCTACAGAAAACCGAGTATTAAGTCTATCATCTCCACCCTCTGAAAATCAAACTGCTACATGTAAGATATTCACCAGCTTATCAGGGCAGCTCACGGACCCCAAAAACTAACCAATACCCCCCCCAGAATGAACTGCAGTGAGAAAAACTTTTAAACATGGCTATTGGTTTTCTAATCTGCAAACTATTTATATTTATATCTATTTATATATCTATATATCTATATATATATAAATTGGCCGAGGTCCACCTCGGCCCTATCAGCAGATAACAGCTGGCAAAACTCTGGGTTGTTGTTTTTTTGCCAAACTATATTAAGGAAGCTGCTCCTTAAATTGAAAATAAAAAATAAAAATGAGGTCTTGTCCTTAAAGGGACTTTCTACAGTTGAAGTGTCCCTCAAGAGTTTTGCTGGAATCCAAAGTGGACACAGAAAGAATCTGGACAGAGATCATCTCTAGCTACCCATAGATATAAATATAGATATTGAGAGACATATATATATATATATATATATATATATATATATATATATATATATATATATATATATATATATATATATATATATATATATATATATATATATATTCATATAAATATATTCAATATCGAGCAGACTCAAAAAAAATCTCTCATCTTATATATATATATATATATATATATATATATATATATATATATATATATATATATATATTCATATAAATATATTCAATATCGAGCAGACTCAAAAAAAATCTCTCATCTACCAGACATCGGTGTGCGTGGTACGGCAACAGTTGATTAAATATTTCCTCTTTGTTTGTAAGAAAGAAAGAAAGAAAGAAAATTGCACTTCTGTAGATTTGTATGGGTTGTATGGGTGTGTGTGTGTGAGAGAGAGAGAGAATTCACACATGTTCTTAAAATGGATGAGACTTTTTCTGAGGTCTGGCTTTCTTCAAACCCATCGAAGGGTTTGATCGATCCTCTCCAAGTGCTGGACCAGAAAAGTTCTTCTTCGCCCTTCATGACAGCGAAGTAGAGATAAACGAGATGATCGGTTGTAGGACACCTGAGCTTCAAATGTCTTCGGAGAAGAACCTGTCATGGCGTTGGGCGTCTTACCATCTGAAACCACCTCGGTCCCTGAAGACCGGCCACCTTGCCCACCCTCGTCCGCCGTGCTCCATCCATCTCGTGCCTCAAGTTGCCCGGCGGACTTCTTGAAGGCCCTAACTGGCTTCTCGGGAGCCTCTCTGGGCCTCCTCGCCAACCGTGAAAAAGATCTCCCGCTCGTGCGACGCCCGCCTGCTCGGGATACCCGTGGAGATTCCTGCTGGCCCCCGTCCTGACGGCGCTCATAAAATATCGTCGTAATCGAGCAGCTTGGAATGCTGGCGGGTTTTCCAGACTCGGTAGAGACGGAAGTCGAAATAAGTCTCAATCATTTCCTTTCCTGCAAGGGGAAAGGAGGGGAAGTCAAGTCAGATGTCTGGAATCTAGACCTGTTAGAAGAAGACATCAGGATTGTCTTCCTGGGATGGGCCACCTGAAGATCCCTGAATGTCTATCTGCCATCTATCGGTCTGTCTGTCTGTCTGTTTGTCTATCTCTATTCATCCATCATCTAGATATATATTCATCCATCCATCCATCATTATCTATCTATCCATCCATCATTTCTAACATCTATCTATCCATCCGTCCATCATTATCTATCCGTCCATCCATCATTATCTATCTATCTATCCATCCATCATCTCTATCATCTATCCATCCGTCCACCATTTCTCTCTATCATCTATCTATCTATCTATCTATCTATCTATCTATCTATCCACCCATCCATCATTTCTCTCTATCATCTGTCTGTCTGTCTGTCATGGGATCAGCCTGTGTTGATGATGATGGCAGCTTCACAAGCTCACGTGATTCACCGTTTGCGACCTTCTCAACTGGCTCTTGACAAGCAAAGTCAATGGGTGGAGCCTGATTCGCTTAAGGCCCATGTGATTCACTTCACAACAGCCAAGATTCGCTTAAGAATGGGGTGGGTGGGTAATGAAGAGGCTGTAAATCAGGTGTGATTTCCTTAACAACCCTAAGCCAGCCAACCTTGCTTAGCAATTAAAAAAAAATCTGGTTTTGATTGGGCTTCTAAATTGAGGACTACCTGTGCTTATTCTACCTCTGCCAATCAACCGTGGTGTACTTTCACAGGCTTAGGAAAGGTGGATGAGTTGCCGCATTTACCTTGAGCTGAAAGTTCAAGAGGAGATTCAAAGGTCACACAACAAGGGCTCATAAGATTCTTTAGGTTTTGGAACAGCTGGAAAGCAAAGAAGTCCGAGGTGATTTGAAATGCCACCTTAGGTGCGGGACAAATGATTGCATAGAAGACCACAGGGCTTGGCAGTCAATTCCAACATCATTATTGGGGCAACTTAACCATAAACCCTTAAACCTGTTGAGTATGTAGAAGAGAAGAGGAGAGAATATTGAATAGAATAGAAAAGAAGAGAAGAGAATATAGAAGAGAAGAGGATATAAACTAGAATAGAATAGAATAGAATAGAATAGAATAGAATAGAATAGAATAGAATAGAATATGGAATGAATAGAGAATAGAATAGAATAGGAATAGATTAGAATAGAGTAGAGTAGAGTAGAGTAGAGTAGAATAGAATAGAATAGAATATGGAATGAATAGAGAAGAGAAGAGAAGAGAAGAGAGTAAACTAGAGTAGAGTAGAGTAGAGTAGAATAGAATAGAATAGAATAGAATTCTTTATTGGCCAAGTGTGATTGGACACACAAGGAATTTGTCTTAGGTGCAGATGATCTCAGTGTACATAAAGAAAAAATAAAATAGAATACATTCATCAAGAATCATAAGGTACAACACTTAGTGATAGTCATAGGTTACTAATAAGCAATCAAATTATACTAGGAAACAAATAAAACAATATAAATTGTAAAGGTACAAAGAACATGGTTATAGTCATAAGTGGGAGGAGATAGGGACTAGGAAGGATGAGAATAATAATGCAGTCTTAGTAAATGATTTGACAGTGGTGAGGGAATTATTTGTTTAGTAGAGTGATGGCATTCGGGAAAAAACAATCCTTGGGTCTAGTTGTTCTGTTGTGCAGTGCCCTATAGTGTCATTTTGAGGGTAGAAGTTGAAACGATGTATGTCCAGGATGCGAGGGGTCTGTAAATATTTTCACGACCCTCTTTTTGACTCATGCAGTGTCCAGGTCCTCCATGGAAGGCAGGTTGGTAGCCATTGTTTTTTTCTGCAGTTCTGATTATCCTCTGAAGTCTTGTGTCTGTCTTCTTGGGGTGCAGAGCCAAACCAGACAGTTATGGAGGTGCAGAGGACAGATGCCCCTACTCCAGTTACCTTTCATTAAACAAGACATACCCAATTTCTTCAACTATTCTTCATATGTTTTAGCCTGCAGGGGACTAAAATATATGAAGAACGGTTGCAGGAACTGGGTATGTCTAGTTTAATGAAAAGAAGGACCAGGGGAGACATGATAGCAGTCTCCCAATATCTCAGGGGCTGCCACAAAGAAGAGGGAGTCAAGCTATCCTCCAAAGCACCTGAAGGCAGGATAAGAAGCAACGGATGGAAACCAATCAAGGAGAGAAGCAACCTGAAATTAAGGAGAAATTTCCTGATAGTGAGGGCAATTAATCAGTTGCCTCCAGAGGTTGGGGATGTTCCATCACTAGAGGTTTTTAAGAAGAGATTGGACAACTAGTTGTCTAGAATGGTATAGAGGTTCCTCCTTCAGCAGGGGGTTGGACTAGAAGGCCTCCAAGGTCCCTTCCAACTCTGTTATTCGGTTAACATAGCCATAAAAGAGGTTTTCAGAAAGAGGGGTCATCCAGGAGGCAAGGTTTTCTTCTACTCACTCACAAACTACCCACAGGACTTACCTTCTCACCATTGTGGTTCCCCAAGACGTAACACCCTAAGATGTGGATGACATTTGGAACCGGGTTCAGCTTGCTCATCAGATGGCCCAACCGCTTCCAGAAGCTGCAGAACGAGATGGAAGAACGTTTGAGAGATGGAGATTTCCCAAAAGATCTCCAACTGCAAACTCCTCACGAGGTTCTCCACTCACTAGATCATGTCTTCCTCCTTCTCCACTTTGGCAAAAGTGGCGACTTTATTCTTCAAGAGGTATAAATGGCCCGGACCTCCCTACAAGAAGAAAAGAGAGAAGGTCCTCCTGAATCAGCCTGGAGAACATCAACAGTTCTTCTCAAATTGCCAGGGTGAAGAGAGAAAAGCTTCAGGAACGTCTAGAGAAACATGGATTCGGGGTAGGACAAGCCACAGATGCAATCCACACTATGACAGGAAAAGTCAACAAGTGAACAGGAGAAGAGGAACATTGGAAGACCAAAAAGATAATCAACCTTAATATTCCCACAGCTCATTTAGTGACTGTCCAAAAAGTCAGCCTTCTGACAAGCAAAATCAACTTGGAAGCCAGATTCAATTCACAAGCGGGTTACTAACTATTACTCAACTGTTGTGATTCCCTTAACCAGAGTGGCAAGGAAGGTCGCAAAACGGGGCAAAGCTCACTTCACAAATGTCTCCCTTAACAACAGGTTGGACCAGATGACCTACAAGGTCCCTTCCAACTCTCTTATTCCATATTCAATGGAACAGAGGTTGCCTTCGGAAGTTGTGGGAGCTTCATCCCTGGAGGCTTTCAAGAAGAGACTGGACTGCCCTCTGTTAGAAATGGTGTAGGGCCTCCTGCTCGGGCAGGGGGGTTGGACTAGATGACCTACAAGGTCCCTTCCAACTCTATCATCTGTAAAGCTGGGATTTGGGGACCGGCGTTTGCCAAGGAGATAATAACACATATTTTGTAGAGAGGGCGCAACGCAATTGTGTTGGAAGCAGATTCCTTGATGAGAGCCATCAGTCACTGTCAATCCCCAGTCCCTCTGGGGAAGGTGGGTTTTTCCGAAGTCAGCCCTTGCCAGAACTCGGGAACATGGCAGTAGACGCTTGGGAGGGACCGAGGCGGTTGAGGAGACCCTCACTCACCTGGCAAAAAATCATCATTTTCCAAATTTTGCAGCCCTTCCGGTAGATGTTCAGTTTTTTTTCGATTTCCTCTGCGGACAAATGAGGAAGGAAGGAAGGGTGATCAGTTAGAGCCAGCGGGAGGGGATGGCTTTAGAGGCAAAGGTGCACAACGAGGGATATACAGCGACTCCTCATCTTGCAACAGTTTGTTTAGTGGCCGTTCGAAAATAGAATGGTCCTGAAAAGACTTATAACTGTTTTTCCACACTTCAAAATTCAGACCCTTGCCAACTGACCCATATTTATGACGGTTGTCCCAGGGTCGTGTGGTCCCCAGATTCCCTCAACGACAGTGTTATTTACTCAACTGCAAGTGATTCACTTAACAACGGTGGTGAGAAAGGTGGTAAAATGGAGCAAAACTCACTTAGCAAATGTCTCGCTTAGCCGCAGAAAATTCGGGCTCAATTGGGATGGTAATATCTATCTATCTATCTATCTATCTATCTATCATCTATCTATCTATCTATCTATCTATCTATCTATCTATCATCTATCTATCTATCTATCTATCTATCTATCTATCTATCTATCATCTATCTATCTATCTATCTATCTATCTATCTATCTATCTATCATCTATCTATCTATCTATCTATCTATCTATCTATCTATCATCTATCTATCTATCTATCTATCTATCTATCTATCTATCTATCATCTATCTATCTATCTATCTATCTATCTATCTATCTATCTATCATCTATCTATCTATCTATCTATCTATCTATCTATCATCTATCTATCTATCTATCTATCTATCTATCTATCTATCATCTATCTATCTATCTATCTATCTATCTATCTATCTATCATCTATCTATCTATCTATCTATCTATCTATCTATCTATCTATCTATCTTTGCATCTATTCTACCTACCTACCTACCTATCCATCCATAGCTATCTATCCTAGTAGCTATCTATCTATCTATCATCTATCTATCTATCTATCTATCTATCTATCTATCTATCTATCTATCATCTATATCTATCTTTGTATCTATTCTACCTACCTACCTACCTAGCCAACCATATCTATCCATCCTATTCTCTCTCTCTCTCTCTCTCTCTCTCTCTCTGTATGTATATATATGTTTGTTTGTGTGGGTGTGTATATCTATCTATCTATCTATCTATCTATCTATCTATCTATCTATCTATCATCTCTATCTCTCTCTCTCCCTCCCTCTCTCTCTCTCTCTCTGTCTTTGTATCTATTCTACCTACCGAACTACCTATCCATCCAGAGCTATCTATCCTAGTATCTATCTATCATCTATCTATCTATCTATCTATCTATCTATCTATCTATCTATCTATCTATCTATCTATCTATCTTTGTATCTATTCTACCTACCTACCTATCCATCCATATCTATCCATCCGATTATCTATCTATCTATCTATCTATCTATCTATCTATCTATCTATCTATTCTACCTACCTACCTATCCATCCATATCTATCCATCCGATTATCTATCTATCTATCTATCTATCTATCTATCTATCATCTATCTATCTGTCTATCTTTGTATCTATTCTACCTACCTACCTATCCATCCATATCTAGCTATCTATCTAGGTTTACTAATGGAGTGAACGTTGGACTTTCTACACCCTGAAAGACC
The DNA here is from genome assembly GCF_964273705.1 of Natrix helvetica. NCBI lineage: Eukaryota > Metazoa > Chordata > Lepidosauria > Squamata > Natricidae > Natrix > Natrix helvetica. The sequence continues at coordinate 3,086,348 of NC_138565.1, forward strand.
TACTGGGATCTCCAGAGGTGGGTTTCACAGAATTTTACCACCGGTTTGCTGCGCACCAAAAATGTGAGCACACGTACACCCACGCTCACTTTGCTCACGCATCCATGCGCTTTGCTCGCTCGCGCACACGCATGCGTCCTTCCGCCCTATAACACCCACCAGCAGCATCTTTGGCCATGCTACCAGACACACGTCTAACACAATGTTCATGATATCGCTTCACTTGATTTGTGACCCCAAAGCTGACGTACCCAGAATGTCATCAAAGGTGGCGTGTTCATGATCCTGAAAACAAAGAAAGAGGCAAGGGTCAAAGGACACAGCCACGGTGGTCCAGGAAGAGCAACGGGGATGGGGCAATGGGGCAGAGAGAAGGGGGGTGGGATTCAAGGGAAGAGCTATGTAGCTAAAGGGGAGATATCTAGATAGATAGACAGACAGACAGACAGACATGGATGGATAGGTAGGTAATTAGATGAGATAGATAAAATAGATGATAGATAGATAGATGATAGATAGATAGATAGATAGATAGATAGATAGATAGATAGGTAATTAATAGATAGATAGATAGATAGATAGATAGATAGATAGATAGATAGATAGACAGACAGACAGACAGACAGATAGATAGATAGATAGATAATAGGAGATAGATATGGATGGATAGGTAGGTAGGTAGAATAGAGAGAGAGAGACAGACAGACAGACAGACACAGACAGATAGATACAGAGAGAGAGAGAGAGGAGAGAGAGAATTGGATGGATGGATGGATGGATGAATAGGAAGTAGGGGATAAAAGGAAGAGTGAGTTATGGAGAGAGAGAGAGGGAGGGAGAGATGGACAAAAATGGGAAATGGAAGGATGGATAGATGGATAGAACAAGAGATGAGTGGGGGATGTGTGGATGGACAGATGAACAGATGGACAGGAGGTGGGGGTTAAATGGGTGGGTGGATAATGAGGAAGAGGAGGAGGAGAACAGACCATCAGGCAGTCAGGCCATTCCCCCACCGCTCCAATCCAAGACTTACGTAGAGAATGGGGATGATCGAAGGGTCATCGCGACGGATAATTGTTGGAACATACTCAGCTTTGGGCACTTTGGAGGAAATGAGCTGGAACAAGAGGAGGAACGGGACAAACAGAAGACCAAAAAGAGAATTGTAAGTGGCAAAGAGTTTTCCTTCCAACTACGAAAGCTGGGGGGGGGGCAGGACGAGCAAGAGGCGGACAGGACTGGTTTTTCCCCATCCCAGTGGGCCCCTGAATTGCTTGTGGTCCTCAAGGATTTCCTACCATGATTTTGGGGGGAACGAAGTCCTCCCCACTGCAGGCGGCTGCTTCCAGTTCTTTCTCTGCCTCCCAGTTCAAGTCAACGTCTTTGTCAATGGCACAGCAGGAGTCCTGAAATTCATGGCCTGGGGAGAAAGAAGGCAAGAGCTCTGAGGTCCATCTCTGCTGATGCCTACATGGACAGTGTCCTCCTTCCACGAGGAAGCATAAGGAGATCCTGCCACGACACGTCCCAAAATCCCTGCATTGCAGAGTCTGTCTGAATCCTTCCCGCAAGACTCTTGAGTAGCTCCTGGCTAGGAATAATAAGGATGGAGTGGAGGGATCTCAAGCACTCTGACCACTGTTCAACCATGACTACACATATCTGGTTGGAAGGGCCAATTGGGAAGTTTGCAAGGACCGCACGACTCATCGCAAAACCTTTGCTAGACCAATTCTCGAATAAAGCTCGTCTGCCTGGAATCCGCACTGTATATCGGATATTAATACGATTGAGCGAGTTCAGAGGTATTTCACGAGAAGAGTCCTCCACTCCTCTGCTCACAACAGATATGCCACCAGGATTGAAATTTTGGGCTTGGACAACTTACACAAAATTATCCGCTACAATGTCCTACCTGTCAACGACTTCTTTAGCTTCAACCACAACAATACAGAGTACATAATAGGTACAAACTCAAGGTGTAAACCGCTCCAAACTCGATTGCAGATAATACGACTTCAGCCACAGAGTGGTCAACGCCTGGAATGCTCTACCTGACTCCGTTGTTACATCCTCAAACCCCCCACAGCTTCAACCTCAAACTGACCGCCGTGGACCTCACCCCATTCCTAAGAGGTCCGTAAAGGTGCATAAGACACCAGTGTGCCTTCCCTCCCTGTCCTACTGTCTCCATTTATTTGTACTCATTTCCTTTGTTCATGTCCACGTTTATACTTAGACCTGCTATCTCGTACATGTTTGACAAACGAAATAAAATAAAAATAAAATAAAATCTACAAGGTCAAGACAACCTTTGCTGTCTCTGCCCTCAGTGCTCAAACTGGCTTAGATTGGAATTTTGATGTCCTCTCCTTCCCCCTACCCCTTGACCTGTTTCCAGTTGGATTGGATGCTCAAGAAAAAGGAACGTACTTTCTCGGGAATCACTGAGGTTTTCAGGCTTAATGGGAGTTGGATCACTCCAGGACCGGCTGAAACTTCTCTCACGCCGCTCGGCAAAAGCTGGAAGGAATAGAGGAGGAGAGAAGGAAGGAGAAGGAAAAAGGAGAAGGAGAAGATAGACAATGAGGAAAAGAGAAGAAGAAAAAGGAGAAGGAGAAGATAGACAATGAGGAGGAAGAGGAGGAGAAGAAGAAGATAGACAATGAGGAAAAGAGAAGAAGAATAAGGAGAAGGAGAAGATAGACAAGGAGGAGGAGAAGTAATAGACAATTAGGAAAAGAGAAGAAGAAAAAGGAGAAGGAGAAGATAGACAATGAGGAGGAAGAGGAGGAGAAGAAGAAGATAGACAATGAGGAAAAGAGAAGAAGAAAAAGGAGAAGAAGAAGATAGACAATGAGGAAAAGAGAAGAAGAAAAAGGAGAAGGAGAAGATAGACAATGAGGAAAAGAGAAGAAGAAAAGGGAGAAGGAGAAGATAGACAATAAGGAGGAAGAGGAGGAGAAGAAGAAGATAGACAATGAGGAAAAGAGAAGAAGAATAAGGAGAAGGAGAAGATAGACAAGGAGGAGGAGAAGTAATAGACAATTAGGAAAAGAGAAGAAGGAAAGGGAGGAGAAGATAGACAATAAGAAGAAGGAGGAGGAGGAGGAGGAGGAGGAGGAGGAGGAGGAGGAGGAGGAGGAGGAGGAAGGAAACTAATTACGACAAAATAATGCTAAAATCACATCCATCCCTGGATCACCATCTTTGCTATAAGCACATTGGACGCCACAAAAACATTTCCCTTCCCCCCCCCCACAAAAAATTTCCTTTCCCCAACCAGGATCTTTCCTGATGTTTTGCACAAGCACCCCATCCTTTGGGGGTGGGGGGTGGGCTTTAGGATCACATGTGAGACCACTGGGGGTCAGGAGGTCCAACCCTGGTTGGGGAAGGAGAGAGCTCAGAAATCGGGAGAACGTGGACCCTCCCAATCCCGCTCAATCAGCTCACTTACTTTGCGCCTTCATGCGGCGGCTCCCTACCATACGGAGGTGTTTCCGGAAGTTTCTGAAAGGAGGAAAACAAACAAACATGGAAGGCCATCAGTCTTGAGGGCAAAGAGGAAGACAGCCATTTCTCCAGGATGATCTGGCAAATCCCCTCCCCGGAGCTGCAGATAGAAAGCTATCAGACAAAGCAGAAGATCTTCGCCTTTACTTCCAAAAACCTCTCAGATGCTACCTCAGAAAACCAAGGTGGAAAATGTTCACCAGAAGGTCCCTGCCGACGGAAGGCGCATAATACAACCTCAAACGCCCTTTGGAGAAATGTGGAGAAAGCAAACACAGAGGGACACACAAAAAGGACACATGTGGGCTAGGGAGAGCAAAAAGGCGCAAGGCGAGTCAGCGCAAGGAACTGTGGTATGTGGTATGATAAAAGTAAGATACTTCCAAAGAGGTTTGCGTAAGGAATGGATTGTTAGTAACATGGGGAAGAGCAAAAAGGAAACATTATATAGAAATACCAATGCGGCTTTCAACAATGGAAGCATTGACACATTCAAATATGAGTAACATGACGAATATTATCAGATATAAAGATAACAGAAGGGGGAGGGGGAATAAAACAAAAGCAAGAATTGGAAAAACAAGGGATTGATATAGGTTGTTTTTCACAACTGCAAATAAAACCAAGGTATCAAAAAGATAAGAGGGGATATAGTTTTAACTCAGCACCTGATGTTTTGAAGGCTCAAATCTTACTCTTTAAAAACTTCCACCACCTCTTCTTCTCTCTTTTCTGTCTCCCTTTCCAGTGGGACAAAACCAGCTGGTGGGTCAGAGAATTCTAATGTTATTTTAGATGGGGGATAGATGGGGAACTTATCAAATCCGCAGACGACACCAAGCTGGCAGGAATAGCCAACACTCCAGAAGATAGGCTTAAGATACAGAAGGATCTGGACAGACTTCAACATTGGGTGCTGGCTAACAAAACGAAATTCAATGGAGAAAAGAGTAAGGTTCTACATTTAGGCAAGAAAAACCAAATGCACAGGTACAGTATAGGTGGTACCTTGCTCAATAGTAGTGACCGTGAGAGGGTTCTTGGAGTCCTAGTGGACAACCATTTAAATAGGAGCCAGCCGTGTGCAGCAGCTGCCAAAAAAGCCAACACAGTTCTAGGCTGGTTTGACTTATTCTTCAAAGCAACTGAGTCATCTGGTGCAAACAACCAGGAGCAACTTGTTGACTTTAAAGCACCGAATCGCTCACCATCGCTACCTTATACACAAGACCTTGGTCAAAGCTAAACTGGTGCTAGATAAGAGTCGCCATCATTCACGGGGCCTGGACTTAGAGGTATCCCAGAGGTGCTTTGAAGAGGTTGAAGCCACAGCCGCTGAAACCGCCGGTTCGGCCTCTCTCGAAACCGTTTTCATGCCGTTTGCACACACAGCAACTTGATGCTTGACTGCACGAGACCCTGTCAACGAGGTGCTACGGTTTGGGTTTTAGGAGCCGGCAAAGATCGGTAGAATCCGAGGAGAAAAATTCAGAAAGCCAAATGAAAAGACAAGCATTTTAAGGGCCTAAAGGGTTAAGCAGAGCAATCGGGGCTGCATAATTTGTACCAAAGTCTGCAATCTTAAAAAATAAAATAAAAGTTGCATTTCGACTCCCGACTAAAATCTTACGGGGAAATTGAAGAAGAGATCGATGAGAAAGGAATATCGGCTGGCGTTTTAATTCCCTTCGTGTTTGCTGAAAGCAATTGGTCAGGTTTTACCAACCTGCTTTTCCAAGGCCATCCTCAACTGACGGCCAATATTGGGGACAAAATTTCTACATCTTTAGGCGCGTTGACAATCAAGTAACGTAAACGAAGCTAAAAGCAAAACCGGTTAGCGCCACAAGCTAGTGCACAAACCGGCAGCCTCAAGCAAACGGCCTTGTTGTCTAGCAAAGTCAAAGCCCAAGGGGGTTTATATAGGAAATAATCTCCCCCCCACCCAATTCCATAAATTAGTATGATGCTCAGGATTGCAAAACTTGAGAACAGGAGAAGGCAGGGTGGATTAGTTTTTTTCCCTTCCGGCAGCTCTCGTCCGTCTCAAACATGCGTGTTGGATGCTGAGCCGGGAAGCTAAGCGGAGGTGTGAGAGGCAAGAGGAGGAATATTGGTAGTCCTTGACTTACGACCGCAAGGGAACCCCCCCTACGTGCCTGCTGCTAAGCGAAACACTTGCTGAGGGGATTTTGCCCTGTTTTTACGATCCTTCTTTGCCACCGTGGTCAGGTTACTTGCACAGTTCTTAAAGAGAATCCAGGTTTCACTACCACCCCTTGACTTGGCTTGGCAGACGGTCGCTAAACGGGGATTGCGTGATCCCCCCCCCTCCCAGGATGCTGCAAATTGTCGTAAGTACGAATCAGCTGCCAAGCATCCTAAGTGTGATCATATGACTGTGGGGATGCAACAACTAAGTCATTTTTTTCTTCCCCAGGGCCGTTGTTGAAACTTTTGACCAGTCACTAAATGAATGGTTGTAAGCCGAGGACTACCTATACAAGTGGCACTGCAGTGCAGATTCTGGCCAAGGGAGGAAGCAGAGACCGCCAAAACGATTTATAGCACCAAGGAGCCCCCCCCCTCCCCTTGTTTCAACCCTGAACTACAAATATTCTCCGGAGGGTCTTTGGTGCCCCTTTTGCTGTTTTGTACACAGGTTTTGGGACGAGAACCTACACTGCACCCCTTAAAACCACCTTGGCCTGAAGCTCTTGCCGAGTTTGATTTTTGGAAAAGACCGTTCCCATTACGAAGAAAACAAACCATTATTTTGCTCAATGAGCCTCAGGGGCGCAGTGGTGAGAGTGGGGTACTGCAGGCTACTTCTGCTGACTGCCGGCTGCCTGCAATTTGGCAATTTGAATCTCACCAGGCTCAATGTGGACTCAACCTTCCGTCCTTCCAAGGTGGGTAAAATGAGAACCCAGATTTTTTGGGGGCAAGAGGCTGACTCTGTAAACCGCTTAGAGAGGGCTGTAAAAGTACTGTGAAGTGGTATATAAGTCTAGGTAGGGGTGGAAGGAAGGAAGGAAGGAAGGAAGGAAGATGCAAGGATAAAAAGGAAGGAAGGACGAAGGAAGGAAGATGGAAGCACAAAAGGAAGGAAAGAAGATGCAAGCATAAAAAGAAAGGAAGGATAAAAAGGAAGGAAGGAAGGCAGGAAGAAGGAAGGAAGATGCAAGCATAAAAGGAAGGAAGGAAGATGGAAGGATAATAAGGAAGGAAGGAAGAAGGAAGGAAGATGCAAGCATAAAAGGAAGGAAGGATAAAAAGGAAGGAAGGAAGAAGGAAGAAAAATGCAAGCATAAAAGGAAGGAAGGAAGATGGAAGGATAAAAAGGAAGGAAGGAAGGAAGGAAGGAAGGAAGGAAGGAAGGGCAGTGGATACAATGCAGTAACTCACTGCCCACTACCAGCAGTTCAATCCTGACCAGCTCAAGATTGACTCAGCCTTCCGTCCTTCTGAGGTGGGTCAAATGAGGACCCAGATTGTTGGGGACAAGAGGCTGACTCTGTCAACCGCTTAGAGAGGGCTGCAAAAGCACTGTAAAGCGGTATATAAGTCTAAGGGTATATAAGTCTGCGAAGCAGCCCAGCAAAGAGAGTGGTGAGGATCTTGAAACTATTGCATTCCTTTCATCCAGGAAAAAAAAGAAAAGGAAGGAAGGAAAATAAGGAATCTCAGCACCCATTTGCAGCCGGCGCATACAACCAAGGCAAAAATTCGAACCCGTGCAAGGGAAATATCCCCCTCTCCGTACCTCTGGATCAAAACCGCCGAATCGTTCTCCCGTTTTCGACGCTTCCTCTCGGCGTAGCCCCTGAACGCCCTGGGAAACCAGGTTTAAGGCATTAAAAGCGAGCCAACAGAAGCTTCGAAATGGAGCGATGACATCATGGAAAGAAAGGGGTGGAGGGAGGACAAGGGGGACACGAGATGGACACGGGTACCAAATCCCGGAATCAGGGAGGAGGAGGAGAAGCAAGGGATGAAAACGAGAGACCAAATCACAAGATATGGCAAGGAGACCAGGCCAGGTGGGCACCCGATGTGTGGGCAAAAGAATCTGGGTGAGGAGACAGCTTCTGGGACAAAGGAAATCTCTAAAGGTAAAGGTTCCCCCTTGCCCATATGTGCTAGTTATTCCCGACTCTAGGGGGCGCTGCTCAGCACCGTTTCAAAGCCGAAGAGCCAGCGCTAGCCGAAGAGCCAGCGCTGTCCGAAGACGTCTCCGTGGTCATGTGGCCAGCATGACTCAACGCCAAAGGCGCACGGAACACTGTTCCCTTCCCACCAAAGGTGATTCCTATTTTTCTACTTGCATTTTTGACCTGCTTTCGAACTGCTAGGTTGGCAGAAGCTGGGACGAGTCACAGGAGCTCACTCCATTACGCAGCGCTAGGGATTCGAACCACCGAACTGCCGACCTTTCTGATCGATAAGCTCAGCGCCTTAGCCGCTGAGCCACTGCGTCCCTGCAGCTTACACCACCACCCCTCAAAGGATCTCCTCGTACGAAAATACATCACGGATGGACAAAGGACCACATAAGGCACCGGGGAAGGATTTCACACAATGATCAAACGCTTGGAATTCCGATCCGCCAACTTGGCGACAAAAGATGGAAGTTGCGAAGCAGCAGACAGTAAAATGGAGGTGTGTGTGGATCACAACATCTTCAGCCCTCCAAACGAAAATGGTTGCAGAAGAAAGGATGGCTCAACTCTAGGTGTTTTTTGGGAGGAAGGTGTCGACACGGGCACAATATACCAGAAGAAGAAATGTAGAAGTTTGGATCTACGGATGCCCATACAAGCAAGCGATAAAAAGAATAGACAAGATTTATGGAGACGCGGTGGCAGTTATACTTACGAAATGCTGGCGACCCCAAAAATAATCCAGAAGCAGAAAGAGAAAAAAAGGAAGAAGTTAGTGGTAAACCTCTTTTTCATTGTTAATCATCCTTCGTCGTGCGAACGGTTCACAGATACAGACAGTCCTCGGTGTTCTGATCGAGGCTTCCCAAAAGCATGAAGCAAACTCCTTATCCCGACAACAAAACCCTTTTATTAATCTCCTGTGAATTCTGCTCATTCCTATCCAGCAAAGTCTTTTGAGGGAGGATTTACGGTCACAGACCTTATCTGGCTTGGAGAGCTGCCAGGCCGATCTCTACAAAACTTGGCCAGGCGTCTCGGAGAGTCACGAACCAATGAAGCGAACTAATTGTCTCGAATCCCGATTCACACACGCTTCTCCCCACACCCATCTCATGCTCGCCGTCCCCCGTCCGTCCGTCCCCCCCCCCGGTTTGGTCACCCCAACTTTATTTGGCCGAACTTACGCTTGCATAGTAGTTGTCGCCGTTTGGAAAGTGAAAAGGTTCTCTTTGGGCAGCCAGGTCCTGATAGGAACCTCGTCTGGAATAAAGGAGGAAGAGGAGGAGAAACGATTGGAGAAGTTGCTCAAGCACAAAGGTCTGTCAGTAGAAGCGGAACGACTGGGGCGGGGAGGAGGCAGCAACCCGCAGTTCTTGAGCCGCATGTGGCTCTTTTACCCCTCGGCTGCAGCTCCCTGTTGCTCAAAATATGCGTCACAACCGCCAATATGCGACACCCGTCGGCACGTAATTTATTGAACTTTTCAACCCCCCGGTAGGCCAACCGTGGTTAAATCCAAGAAAATAAAAGTTTCAGAAGAAAACAATGCTTAATTCAGCTACGTTTACTAGTTCTGTGGCCACTCAGGAAATAGTCAGGGAAAGTTTTTGTGGCTGATGTTTTCTTTTCTGTGGGAAACAGGTCCAAATGGCTCTTTGAGCGTTTAAGGTTGCTGACCCCTGGACTGGGGCAAAAGAAAGCCAAGATAGCACCAATAGGGCTTGTTGCTTTGGGGGCCATCCAGAAACATCTGGAGCACCACTTGAAGCTCATTGGCAGTGACAGTCAATTGCAGAAGGCAGCTTGACACGGAATGGCTTACATCCGGCCATGAGACCTTAACATCCTCCAATTACCACATCTGCCTATCCCAGGTGCTTGGGAAGGACTCAAGAGGTGGACAAAAATGCCCAATCCAGTCTAAACATCTGGCTGACTGTGCAACGAACCCTAGTAAGACTTGGAAGCCGTGGCATTGACACAATCCCCATCGGTCAATTGCAAAAGGCAGGTTGACTTGGGACGGCTGACATCCTGCAATCAGTCCTTGAACACCGTCACACATCAACATCTGCCTATCTCAGGTCCTGAGGAAGTAGGTAAGATGCCCAATCCAGTTTAAACATCTGGCTGACTCTGTTCTGAACCATAATAATAATACTTGAACACCATTGCCGTTGAAAAATCCCCCATCGGTCAATTGCAAAAGGCAGCTTGACTTGGGACGGCTGACATCCTGCGATCAGACCTTGAACACAAAACGTACATCAACATCTGCCTATCTGAGGTCCTTTGACAAAAATGCTAAACCCAGGCTAAACATCCGGCTGACTGTGCGACCAATCATTTTCATAATACTTGGATGCTGTGGCATTGACAAAATCCCAATCGGTCAATTGCAGAAGACAGCTTCAACTGGAGCTTGAACCCCGTCAAACATCAACATCTGCCTATCTCAGGTCCTTGGACAAAAATGCCAAATCCAGGCGAAACATCTGGCTGACCAACCATCGTAACAACCACGGCAGCCCAGCGATGCAACGGGGAAGCGATCCACAAGCGTATAACTTATGACATGTGATAAAAATGATATTATGTCCCCTGGCCCAGCTCAGCTTTTGCGGATTTTTATGGGCAAAGGTTGATAGGGCAGCCGCACAGCTGCAATAACCTCTCTAGGATTAGCGTTATTATTGCAAAGGAAATAAACCGGCGGAGTGTTTTATGTTTTGCAGCCATTTAATTGCTTTCGGAGTAACAGAAGATACATTTTTTTCCCTTCATGTTTTTCTTGGCCTTTTCTTGAATTTCGTATCGCAAAAGGTTTGGACAGCCTCCCCTGCAAAATTTGCAGGTAGGGAAACCAAACAGAACAGTTCGTTCATTGACTGACCAGCCCTAAAGCCACCTTAGCAGGATTTGCAACCTTGCCAGGATCAACTTAGCTCCGCGCCTCTCAAGCTTTATTGATTTATTGATCATGCTTAGAAACCGATAAGACAGGTGGACTTCAATTCCCCAGCCACATGTTCTGACCGAAGCTTCCCAAGAGCATGAAGCAAACTCCTGGTCCCGACAAAACCCCCTTTTATTAATTGTCTGTGAATTCTGCTCATTCCCATCCAGCAAAGTCTTTCAAGGGAGGATTTATGGTCACAGACCTTATCTGGCTTGGAGAGCTGCCAGACCGATATCGGCAAAACTTGGCAAGGAGTCTCGGAGAGTCACGAACTGATTAAGCGAAGTAATTGTCTCCTGCAAACTCCACTCCCCTTTCGCTCCTCTTTTATTCCCTCTGGGAGGGGCCATTCATTGTCCACCTGTGGGCTTAACTCCCAAGTCGACCCCTGTTCTTTAGCTCTTCCCTTTGTCTGTGCATGCGCAAACTGGGAACAGGCTCCAGCTGTTCGTCTGCCTCACTGATGTCCGACTCCGAAGGCAGCTGATAACTGGCATACGGCCCTGGCCCCCTCTCTGCCTCTGACACAGAGCCCTCATCGGAGCCTTCCCCAATAACTCTGTTATTCTATTCTATTCTAACCGAATTGCACCTACCTGAAACACGGTCAATGCTATACATTCGTTCCAGCTTCTTCCGGCGCCAGCCAGTCTCACCAGCTTGGTTCTGATGATGGTGCTGGTGGTGATGGTGGTGATGGTGGTGTTGGTGATGGTGATGCTCTAGATCAAACGGATGCTGAGATGACACTGCCAGCTGGGCACAACCGGGATACTCTTTCGAGCCTTGCTGGTGACTTGTCCAACTGTCCTTGCATTGTTGGCTGATGTTGTGAGAACTTCCGGCATTGTGGAGAGGCTGACCCAAGGACCGTTCCCCGTCCACCTCTTCTCCGTCTTCCGTCCCTTTGAGGACTACGAGCTCCATGCTCTCGCTCTGGTGCTGCGAGAGCATGGGCCTCTCGCTGGAAATGGTGTAGACTCGAGGCTTGGGGCCCTCGCCGGCCAGCTTCTCACCTGCTTCCTCGGGGAAGGTGGGCTGAAACTTCCCGTCAGAAATGAGAGACAGCCGACGCTTGTTCTGAACACCCACGTGGATCTCTGGGGAGTCTTCTTGACCAACGTAGGACTCTGCCAACAAGTGATCTGAAAGCAGGATGAGAAACACAAGGTTTGAGGGACTTCCTCCCTATCTGGATGAAGACCATCCTTGGTTGACCCAACCCAACCTGGGTTGAGTCTTCTTGATGACATATGACTCTGCAAGTGATCTGAAAGAAGGATGAGAAACACAAGATTTGAAGGACCTCCTCCCTATCTGGGTGAGGACCAACCTTGGTTGACCCAACCCAACCTAGTGGCCCAAATGAGTGCTGAGGAACTTCAGCAGTTGTGGTCAATATCATTGGGATGACTACAAGTTCTCCAGGGTCTCGAAGGGAAGCAGATCCAAGGGTGCCTGGAGAGGGCAGAGAACCTGTTCGAATAATGTCCTCTGCCTTGGGACAGGGGTTGGACTAGAAGACCTCCAAGGTCTCTTCCAAGGTCCCTATGATTTTAGGAGTCATTTTCTGCCCTGTAAAAAACCTGAATTCTACCGTCTGGTTACAGATCTTTGCGCTGAAAGATAAAATTTCAGGTCAAGATCATTCAAACCAGCTCTCTCTTTTTTTAATCTCAATTGTACAATTCTAGGTAATTTGTGCACCTCACCTAAGTTGCTATATTCAAAGAAACAGAGGCAATACTTATATATTGACCCGAAAGGAAGATGACCTTGAATTTAAATGGACCTTGTCTGCTTGCCGTAAATCAAATTATTCAGTCAGTTTGTCATCCGGAAAGTAAAAGAAATCCTTGTCTTACAGCCATTGGCTTAGCAAATTCAGTTGCTTTTGCCCTTTTGTTCCTGTCTTTAAAGTTTTTAGTTTTCTCATGAATGTATTTTTTTGTTTTTAAATTTGAAGTTTTGGTAAGCTCCTTTTATATCTGGAAGAAAACTCTCTGTTAAGTACTGCAGAAATGATAAATGTCAGGGTTAGAGTAGTGGCTCAGTGACTAAGACGCTGAGCTTGTCGATCAGAAAGGTTGGCAGTTCAGCGGTTCGAATCCCTAGCGCCGCGTAACGGAGTGAGCTCCCGTTACTTGTCCCAGCTTCCGCCAACTTAGCAGATCAAAAGCATATAAAAATGCAAGTAGAAAAATAGGGACCACCTTTGGTGGGAAGGGAACAGCGTTCCGTGCACCTTCGGCATTGAATCATGCCGGCCACATGACCACGGAGACGTCTTCGGACAGCGCTGGCTCTTCGGCTTTGAAACGGAGATGAGCACCGCCCCCTAGAGTCGAGAACGACTAGCACGTATTTTGCGAGGGGAACCTTTACCTTTAAGTGAATCGCCAAGCACCTGTAAAATCAAGGCAGTACGAATCTTGGGAAAGGTATCCTACCTGCCCCATTCTTGCCTTCTGGGTGGTTTTGAGAGAGATAATCCCCAAAAGCCCTCGCCGCTCTTCATCGGAATCCGGTGGGGTGGAGTGGGGGAATGCAAAGAGCAAAAGACCCAAAAGAGAAGGAGAGAAGAAGAAAAAAATATTAATAATCCCGGCCGCAAAATTCAAGGCACGGCTACCTTGCCAATCCCATTGCATTTCCCCCCACCCCCTCGTCTTCCCCAAATGGACATTTTAATAAGAGACATTGCAAAGAGATGCACAGTGGCTACATAAAATAAAAATTGCCTGCATTTTTCATTTCCCCCCCACCTTTATACATTCGCTTTCTCCCCTCTGTCTCTCTGGGTGTGCAGTGCATACTCAGCTGGCTCAATGTTGCTAATGCTGCTGTTGGCCTTACATCAGCAAAAAAAATTGACAAGTGATATATTCTGCTGAGAAATGAAAGATGCTTTCCGGTGGGGAAGGGAGGAAGGGAGAGAGAAATTATTCAAATTGGGAAAACCAGGAAGAACAACTTCAGGGCCGCCTCTTCCCACGCTCTGGCGTATCATTTGATTAACGGTGTGCCATCAAATGAGGCTCAGCTTTTAGGGACTGCATAAATGGACCTTGTGGAGGAGGGATTTGTAGGTAAAGAACGAAATGGGATCTGATAGACTCTGCTTTTGATCCTTAACAGAGGGAGGGGAGGGGAGGAAGAGGGGAGGAAGAAAAAAAGGAAAGGGAAGGGAAACAAAGAAGAAGGGAAGGGGAAGGGAGAGGGGGAAGGGAAGAGAAGAGAAGGGAAGGGAAGCGGAAGGAAAGAAGGGAGGGAAAGGAAGGAAGGAGTTTGATTACTAGGGACTTTGATTAATAAGAACTCCTGGATTCAGATTCTTGCAGTGATTGGAGAGAGAGGGAGCAGAGAGGGAGGGAGGGAGGGAAGGAGGAAGGGAGAGAGAGAGAGAGAGAGAGAGAGAGAGAGAGAGAGAGAGAGAGAGATAGAAGGAAAGGTGAAAGGAAAGGAGGGGATGGGAGGGGAGGGAAAGGATGAAAGAGGAAGAGAAGGGGAGCAAAAGAAGGGGAAGAGGAAGAGGAAGAGGAGAGGAGGAAGGGAGGGATGGAAGGAAGGAAGGAAGGAAGGAAGATTACTAAAACACATATTAGCACTATGAGCATGATATTAAGATATCTTCAGATTCTTTCTCCAGTTAAAGCCTTCCAGAAAAGTTGAAGCCCAACTACCCATCATTCCCAGCCCCAAACATGCCATGGATGCTGGAACCCATGAAGTGGTTATCTACATTGGCCAATTTTCCAACATACCACTAGTTGTCAACAAGGACAATGTGAGAAGAGAGAACTAGGCCAGAAGGATTTCTACAGCATCTTCACTGATCCTTTATTCGTGCCAGAAAACTGCCCATCTGGACATTTCCAAGCAGAACTTCTTCCTATTGTGGCCATCAGCAGATTCGGACAGTGAGGAGGTTGGGGAGGAACCTGGGCCAGTCCTGGAGTCTGGGGAAGGCTCTGATGAGGGCTCTGTGTCGGACGTAGAGACGGGGCCAAGGCCACCTGACAGTTATCAGCTGCCTTCGGAATCGTAGATCAGTGGGGCAGAAGAACAGCTGGAGCCTGTTCCCAGTGTGCGCATGCGCAGAGTTGCCAGACGAAGGGAAGAGCTAAAGAACAGGTGCCGACTCAGGAGTAAGGTCACAGGTGGAGGATGAATGGCCCCTCACAAAGGAAATAAAAGAGGAGCGAAAGGGGAGTGGAGTTTGCAGGAGACAATTAGTTCACTTAATCAGTTCGTGACTCTCCAAGACTCCTTGCCAAATTTTGCAGAGATCGGCCTGGCAGCTCTCCAAGCCAGATAAGGTCTGTGACCGTAAATCCTCCCTTGAAAGACTTTGCTGGATGTGAGTGAGCAGAATTCACAGGAAATTAATAAAAGGGGTTTTTGCCGGTACAAGGAGTTTGCTTCAGGCTCTTGGGAAGCCTGGGTTAGAACACTTCCCTAGTCCTGACTGACATTTTTTAGATACTGCTCCCTGAGTATGCACAATCTCACAACTGGATCGATCCGAGCCATTTTTCCCCTCTCCAACAAAATCAGAGACACTGATATACACCTCATTGATTCTCCACCTTTTGCGATCACAGACAGACACTTCAAAAAGTCCAACTGGACCCCATTTTCCCTTCCAGCCGTTGCTCTCTGTCCCTTTGGGAGAAGAAACATCTCCCGTCTCTAAACTCGTGTTGCAAGTTTGGTTGTTTACAAAGAGCCGAAACGAAGAAGGAGAAGAAGGAGAAAAATTTCACGGGAGGTAATTAGCCATCGAGGGAAGTAATTGTTCAGGGGCGCTGGGAATCAAATTAAGAGCGTTGAGGAACCCCAAGAGATGCCAAATTGAACTTCTGAGAATCTCCTTTCTCTAGGGTCTACGTAGAGATGGTTGGATCTCCAGTTTCGCAAATCCTCTTTGCTTTTTAATCCCAAAGAAAGAGAAGCACCTGGGAATAACAGAGTAACAGAGCTGGAAGGGATCTTGGAGGTCTTCTAGTCCATCCCCCTGCTCAAGCAGGAAAACCCTATACATTTCAGGCAAATGGTTGTCCAATGTCTTCTTCAAAACCTCCAGTGTTGGGGCATTCACAACTTCTGGAAGCAACTTCTGTTCCACTGGTCAATTGTTCTCACTGTCAGAAAATGTCTCCTTAGTTCTAAGTTGCTTCTCCCCTTCGTTAATTTCCATCCGTTGCTTCTTGCCTTCTGGTGCTTTGGAAAATAGGTTGACCCCCTCGCCTTTGTAGGAGCCCCTCAAATATTGGAAGACTGCTATCTTGTCTCCCCTGGTCCTTCTCTTCCCTAGACTAGACAGACCCAATTCCTGCAAACGTTCTTCATATGTTTTTAGCCGCCAGTCCCTTAATCATCTTTGTTGCTCTTCTCTGAACTTTTTCTAGAGTCTCAACATCTTTTTTGTATGGTGGCAACCAAAACTGAATATAACCAGCTTCTGCCAACCGAGCAGTTCAAAAGCACGTAAAAATGCAAGTAGAAAAATAGGCACCACCTTTGGTGGGAAGGGAACAGCGTTCCGTGCGCCTTCGGCGTTGAGCCATGCCGGCCACATAACCACGGAGACGCCTTTGGATAGGGCTGGCTCTTCGGCTTTGAAACGAAGATGAGCACCGCTCCCTAGAGTCGGGAACGACTAGCACATATGTATGAGGGGAACCCTTACCTTTACCTAAATAATTTGCCGTAGGAAAACCAGTGAGCAAATATGCGGGATGACAAGAATCTGTTTAGACTTATCGAAAACAGCCACGCATGCATTTCTAGATTCTTGGGTTTTGCAACTAGGGAGAAAATCCCAGGAGATGCTATTTCCCAGCAAAACTTTATTGTTCACGGCAGGACTAGAAACTGTTTTCAGCCGATCAGGCTTTTGATTTTCCCTCTAGAACAGGGCCCCCCAACCTTTCGGACCTCAGGGACCACTAAATTCATAACTTTAAATCCCACGGACCACTAATATGATCTGCCTAATGACCGGCTGGGTGGGCGTGGCTAGGTGGTCATGTGACTGGATGGGCATGGCCAACTCAATGTCACTCACCGGCCTTTACTTTCCCCTCCCCTCCCAGCCCCTCTCGCCTGCCCACCCGGGCTCCTTAGGGCCCCAACAGGAAGCAGTTGCTGGAGCTAAGCAGCCACCATGAGAAAGAGTTGGCAAAACAGCTCAAATTGGATCTGACTGAGAAGGAGGTTCAGCAGAAGCACCTCACTGAGGGCTAGGAGCATAGGCTTTCCAAGCCGAGAGGTTCCTTGTCGCGGGGCGGGGGGGCAGAGGGGGAGGGCAGAAAAACAAAAAAAGGAGGCAGGAATATTTTGTGCGCCATTTGGAGCTGTCCAAAATAAAGACGAAGGGATGGGAGTCGAACCAGATCAATAACTGCCTTTGGATGGGCCGTGGGACAGCTTCACAAAAGAATGGAGGGGAAACATTGAAATAATCCTCTCCACGTTTCTTTTTCTGCTATTAAAAAGATCACCTCCGTTGTTGTTTTTTCACAGGCAGCTCACTGGCAGTCAGCCCTGTCAAATCATCTATCTATCTATCTATCTATCTATCTATCTATCTATCTATCTATCTATCTATCTATCATCTATCTATTATCTATCTATCTATCTATCTATCTATCATCTATCTATTATCTATCTATCTATCTATCATCTATCTATCATCTATCTATCTATCTATCTATCTATCTATCTATCTATCTATCTATCTATATATATATATATATAATCTATCTATCTATCTATCTATCTATCTATCTATCTATGTATCATCTATCTATCATCTATCTATCATCTATCTATCATCTATCTATCATCTATCTATCTATCTATCTATCTATCTATCTATCTATCTATCTATCATCATCATCTATCTTGAATGAAGGTAAATATACATGCCTAGACCCTGGGATTTGAACATAGAGCTTTTTAACATAACCTCAAATTCTTAGGCCAACTAATGAGAAGGAGGAAGGACTCCCTGGAGAAGAGCCTCATGCTGGGAACGATGGAGGGCAAAAGAAGAAGAAGGGGATGACAGAGAATGAGGTGGCTGGATGGAGACACTGAAGCAGTCGGCGTGAGCTTAAATGGACTCCAGAGGATGGTAGAGGACAGGAAGGCCTGGAGGAATGTTCTCCATGGGGTCGCGATGGGTCGGACACAACTTTTCAACTAACAACAACAACGTTTGAACACTTGCTAAAGGAATGGTTCCCAATTGGAGACTACCAATTCAGAGAAAAACAAAGAGCTCTACCAGACACTCATTTACACATCTAATCACACCTAAACACCCCCCTTCACATCACTTCTGAGAATTCCACAAGCGCCACCCACATTGTTTGCACATTCTGAGCAATGAGGACTAGACCCTTGGCACGCTGAAAGCCTGTTTCTTAAGAGCATCCGATACCGAATTCTGTGCTTGAGAAACCAAAGCTCTCAATTCAGATTGAAAAGTAGGCATCGGCCTCAAATCACAGTTAAATACAGAAAGACCGTCCTTAAATCCTGAAGCTAACCAAAGATTGCAAGTTAATTCTGTAGGGATTAAACTCAGCCTCCAGGACAGAAAACATCTCTCTGCAAAATTAGTTACCCAAGTTCTCTACACGGTCACACAGAAGAAACCCTGCGTGTGCAAACTGCCGAAAAGAACACCAATTCATTTCATTTTCCAGTGCCTGGCGCTATTCTCTTGCTCCAATAAAGATAAAGGTTCCCCTCGCCCATCTGTGCTAGTCGTTCCTGACTCTAGGGGGCGGTGCTCATCTCCGTTTCAAAGCCGAAGAGCCAGCGCTGTCCGAAGATGTCTCCGTCGTGATGTGGCCGGCATGACTCAACGCCAAAGGCGCACGAATGCTGTTCCCTTCCCACCAAAGGTGGTCCCTATTTTTCTACTTGCATTTTTGACCTGCTTTCGAACTGCTCGGTTGGCAGAAGCTGGGACAAGTCACGGGAGCTCACTCCGTTACGCGGAAATAAGGATTCAAACCGCCAAGCTGTTGACCTTTCTGATCAACAAGCTCAATGTCTTAGCCCCTGAGCCACTCCATCTCCCTTCTCCAATAATTCCCCACTAAACATTTTCATGGATGCTCTACCCATCTGGCCTGGTTTGGGGTCACCACTAAAAAGGATCCCCCCTTTTTCCTCCGGACAAGTGGACGATCCAAGGATTTTGGGGGGGGGGGGGGATGCATGCAGTTTGCCGGTGACGCCCCTTAAAGCCAGGAGTCCAGAAGGTGACACAGACTTCTTCAGCGGAGGACTGCATAGCACCAGGCAGAATAAGGCCAACTGGAATTCCATGCTTGGAGAGAGAGGTCAGACCTGCGCAGACAACGCTGCAGCTCCATGCTGCATTCACCAAGTTGGAAGTTCACACAAGGAGTAACCAAGGGGCTCCCTGGAGCTTTGCCAGAAATGTTCCAACAGGGCCGGGCAGTTTGCCAAGTGCTTCGCATCTCACGTCAGCTGCTATTTTGACCCAATGCGAAGCGACAGCCGGGCTGAAAATAGAGAGCAGCGGCTGGAGAAGTTTGGCATTTGTTTGGTTTTTAAAGTCTCTCTTTCTTTCTTAAGATGTCTTGATATCATGCTCAGGGCACTGGCAGGTGCCCTAGTAATCAAACCCCTTCCCTCCTTTCCTTCCCTCCTTCTCTTCCTCCTCTCCCTTACTCTCCCTCCTCCCTCCACCTTCTGTTGCCTTCCTCTTTCTTTCTTCCTTTCCTTTCCTCCAACTTCCCTTCCCTTCCTTTTCATCTCTTCCCCTCCCCTTTCCTTCTCTCTCTCTCCCTCCCTCCTCCTTCCCTTTCTTTTTCTCTTTCTTATTTCCTTCATTTTCCTTCCCCCCTTTCCTTTCCACTTTCCTTTCCTTCTCTCCCCCCTTCCCTCCCCCTTCTGTTCCCTTCCTCTTTCTTCCTTTCCTTTCCACTTTCCTTTCCTTCTCTCTCTCTCCCCCCTCTCTCTTCCTCCCCCTTCCCTTCTTCTTTCTCCCTTTCCTTTCCTTCTCTCTCCCTCTCTCCTACCCCATCTCTCTCCCTCCCCCTTCCCTTCCTCTTTCTTCCTTTCCTTTCCTTCCCCTCCTTTCCTTTCCACTTTCCTTTCCTTCTCTCTCCCCCCTCTCTCTTCCTCCCCCTTCCCTTCTTCTTTCTCCCTTTCCTTTCCTTCTCTCTCCCTCTCTCCTACCCCATCTCTCTCCCTCCCCCTCACTCTCTCCAATCGCGGCTGGAATCTGAATCAATGGCACAGAGTTTTAGCAGCCTTGGGAAGACACCCCAAAAGACTCCAGGACCAACGGCCATTCAGCCAAAGCTCAGAAGAAATTCCCAACACAAGGGCTTCAGCCTTCCCAAAACTGAGCCCTGGGCGCAGCGCGGTCTGGGGTTGGTGAAAAGGAGCAGCGGGGGGGGGGGCGCTCTGGTAAAGATCTGGAGTGCCAAAAGAACCTCCCGGGTGAGGGTGGTGTGAGCCCTATAATCAGGTTGGCATCGCCGGCAGAAATCGGCATCCAGCCTTTTGAGGGTTTTAACTGGAGATGCTGAGATGTCGGTTTTTCGGCTTCCTGCAACCCCACCAGGGCGAACCGCCTCCCCTCCCCTCCCCTCCCCAGCTGCGGATTGCCAGCTCGACCCGAGCTCAAAAGCACAAGCGCCGCACGTCGCTCCTCCGCCCGTCCCTGCCTCCTACACCCGTAGCAACCTGGCGAACGCCTCGCCCGCCGCTGCGATTCCTCCTCCCCGGGCTTCTCCTTTGAAAAGCCGGGTATCCCTTCCCCCCCACCTTCCCCCGAAGCCCCAGCCCTCCAGCCCCGATTGCCGGCTCCGGCTGTGGCATGTGCGGCTCATTCGCCCTTCCCGCAGCTGCGGCTCCCGCCGGCTTTTTTTTTTTTACGCGCAGCCTTTTTACGCGCGGCTTTTCTGCGCCCCCCGGCAGACCCTGGCCGCCTCCGCGCCGCCTTCCTTCGGGGGGCACACCCCCCACACCTTCCCCGCACCCTGATCCCCCCCCCTTGCGGGGCAGAGCCCGTGGTTCACCTGACTTTGGCCGCTACCGATGCCACCGCCTCGTTGCGGAGCGAGCGGCGTTTGGAGACGGCGGTGCCCATGGTCTCCCTGGCTCATCGCCGCCCCGCCGCTCAGCCGCCGCCCATGCTGGAGCCCCCACGCCGGGGCCGGGCTGCAGTCCGCCGCTGCTGCCTCCGCCGGCCGTGCCTGATGCCCAGCCTCGGGTCCTTCCTCCCCTTGCCGAGGAGCGCTGGAGGAGGAGCCGCCTCCAACCGGCCGCCCCTCGGCGCGCACGGCGGCTGCTCATTGACTGCGGCTCCTCCGCCACCGGCGAGGAGCTGTGAGGGGGGGGGAGGGGGCGGAGCTCAGGAAGGGCGGGCGCCAGCATGCCTATATTTGGGGGAGACCCCCGCACCCCTCCCTCCAGGTCCCGGCGAGCAGGAGAGGAGCCAGCTGTCCTTACCTCCGTCTCCGTTGCACGCCCGAGCTTGGATGGAGCAAGCCAGGGAGCGATCCATCCGTTGCAAGTTCCAAATATAAGCTGGGCGGATACGATCTCGTGGATGACCCTCACTCTGTCAAGGACCTTGGAGTACTCACCTCAAATGATCTAAGCCCCAGAGCTCAATGTAACAGCATTGCCAAAAAGGCATTAAGAGTTGTCAACCTAACACTGTACTGCTAACTGAGAACCTTTGCTAGACCAATCCTCGAATATAGCTCATCTGTCTGGAATCCACACTGTATATCAGACATTAATACAATTGAGCAGGTCCAGAGGTATTTCAGGAGAAGAGTCCTCCACTCCTCTGCTCACAGTAGAATCCCTTATGCCACCAGGCTCCAAATTTTGGGTTGGGACAACTTAGAACTTCGCCGTCTTCAGTCTGACCTGAGTGTAGTGCACAAAATTATCTGTTACAACATCCTACCTGTCAACGACTACTTCAGCTTCAACCTCAATAACACACAGGCAAACAATAGATACAAACTCAAAGTCAACCGCTCCAGACTCGATTGCAGAAAATACGACTTCAGCCACAGAGTGGTCAACGCCGGGAATGCTCTACCTGACTCCGTTGTTACATCCCCAAACCCCCCACAGCTTCAACCTCAAACTGTCCGCCGTGGACCTCACCCCATTCCTAAGAGGTCCATAAAGGGGGCGTGCATAAGCCCACCAGCGTGCCTACCGTCCCTATCCTACCGTCCCCATTTATTTGTCCCCATTTCCTGTGTCCATGTCCATGTTTATGCTTATATTTGTTGTCTTGTACACGCCTGACAAAATAAAGTTGCCTGTGCTGCTAAGGATGGGCAAGATTTGGGATCCCTCAAATCCCAGACACCGTTGTTTTGTCAGCAATCGGACAGAGGCCGAGCAAGGTTGAAAGGGTGGAGAGGCCCTCCATGCTGGAGATTTGGAGGAAAAAACCACACAGGGTCCACCTAAAGAAAGTGGCCACGTGCCACCGGCCACTGACCTCTTGATGGGTCTCCGTCTTCTGTTTAGTTGGACTGGCCCAGTCTGTCCTTGGCAAGGTGTTAATATAATGGGGACAATCTGTTTCAAAGACAGAACATCTCAAAATCTCAAATCTTTAGTGCTCCTTTAATAGGGAGGCCGGAGAATGGGCTGTCCACTCTCTGGGACGCATTGTCCTTCCGTGGCTGTACATTCAGCCCATTATTTTTAAGTCCTTAAAGGGCCAATTCGGAATTCATACTGTGGTTCTAACACCATCAGAAAGTTGCGATGTTTAGATAGCTTATTAATTGATTTTTTTTCCCCTTTCAGAATATGTTATAAGAGGGTAACTATTGGAGGTTTATTGGAATAGTTAAGGAATGCCAGTAGGTGGCTGTGTCTTCAAATACAAATGATTCCAGGTAAAAGCACGTTTAAATAATTCTAGCTAAATGAGAATGGTGGTACATTGATAGTAAAGATACATAAAGATTTTTGATTTAAAATGTACGATTCAATATGAAGGGAGTATCAAGAAGGATTGTGGTAGTAACGCATCAAATCGATTTGTAACCAATCGACACACTTTCTGCAAGATGTAATGAAGGATGATTCTTTTTGTGTGTGTTTCTGTTTAATGGACATTAGAACCACCACCGACTTCCGCTCCTTCCGACAAAAACTAAAGACTCACCTGTTTCGATTAGCTGGCCTGGCACACCCATAGCTTTTACCTCCTGGCAGATATATTTTAATTGGCATTTTTGGGGAACCATTTTAAATTTAACTCTTTGGGGTATTTTTTTTAGGGGTCTTTTTAAAGATTGTATTTTAAATACTTTACTTTAATGTACAGTTCTTTTAACCTCCTCCATCTAAGTATCTAACTATTTATGTATTTAAATATCTAAGTATTGATCTATCTATGTATCTTTTATGTATTGACTGTACACCGCCCCGAGTCCCTTTTGGGAGAGGGGGCGGTCTATAAATATGAATAAAAGTAAAGTAATTTTTAAAAATTGGGGGGGAAAGAAAGTTGCTATCTCTCTCTACCCACACACAACTTGAGTGAAAAAATATATGCCTGACCCCTCAATTCACAAAGCACAAGCAAGTAGAAACAGGGTAACACTGCCCTACATCAAAACCATCTCACCAACAGACTGTATATATAAATACAGCAGTACACAAATGGACTATAGCCTTCCCAAAACATCTTAAGTAAACCCTGTAGCCCAAGTAGAAAAAAATCAGGAGTCATCTGCAGCATACAGTGTAGGGACTCTCACAGTCGCTGGGTAGAGAGAGGACTAGCTGAGGGCATCCTTGATTGCCAACTTAGCGGTCAGAAGACAGAACGAGAAGTCCTTAATTTCACAGCATGGGGACAGACTCAACCACAGCGTCAACTGCGAATCAGTGAGCCTCTGCTATCAAAGCCAAATCCAGGAAATGTAGAGACTCCCTGGAAGCTTGGCATTTGGACAAATCAGCCATCAATGGACACATAGAGATAAAGCCCATTCACACACCATTCGAAAGAGATAATAATATATATATTTTTTAAAAAAAAAAGCCAAGAAGGGAGAAAATAGAACTCAAAACCATCCTCTCCAGCAGCCAACAGCCCGATAAGCAAGGATTCATTCCAGACAAAATAAACAAGCAGAAAACAATGCATCGAGGAATTACCAAGGAGAAAATCACCATTGGCCAGCCTGAACGATTCATGCTGCCTTCTCTAAGCATGAATGTATTTTATTTATACTTTCCTTCCAAAGCAGAAGGCAGCAAACTGTACAATCCCTTCTTCGTAGGAAACATTAATTGGGGAAAAATTGCACTGATGGGAAGAGGGGGTGGGTGGGGAAGGCTTATTGGAATAATTATGATTATAATTGCTGGATAATGAAGATGATGCCAAGAGAGAGGGGAACAGAGCAGGTTCCGGGATCCTATCTTTGATGATGGACCCAGACTCCAGGCAGGTAGGAAAAAAATAGATGAAATAGTTGGGCTGATGAGTAACAAAGAAGAGAAGGCTAAATAACAGAATAATAACAGTTGGAAGGGACTTTGGAGGTCTTTTAGTCTAACCTCCCCACCCCCAAGCAGGAAACCCTATATCAGACAAAGGGATTTCCAATTTCTATTTCTGTTTTGCCCCCCCTCTCCCCTTCCTCACTGTGGCAACCACTCAAATATTGGAAGGCTGTGACCATGTCTCCCCTGGTCCTTTGTCTTCACTAGAACTAGCCATTTTACAGACCTGGAAACTGAGGCTGAAAAACCGACAGGGCAACAGTGGGTTTAAATCCAGAGAGGCGATGGATACTCACTGCTGCTTTGCATTACAAAGGTCGCTCCTTCTCTAGCTGTCTTTAAAAAAATCACTTTGATGCGTCACCAATTTCCTACAAGAAACAATTTTGCATTACATTTTGTTCCCATTGAGCTATGGCTAAAGGCAAGAATATGACTAGTTGGATGGTTTTCTGTTCAGATGTCAAACCCTATTACTGGGTTTTTTCTCTCCACCATCCAGTACAAGAATCTTTCCAGACTTGGAGTCCACATTCCCTCACACATATCTGCTAGTCGTTCCCGACTCTAGGGGGTGGTGCTCATCTCTGTTTCAAAGCCGAAGAGCCAGCGCTGTCTGAAGATGTCTCCGTGGTCATGTGGCTGGCATGACTCAACGCCGAAGGCGCACGGAAGGCTGTTCCCTTCCCACCAAAGGTGGTCCCTATTTTTCTACTTGCATTTTTTACGTGCTTTCGAAATGCTAGGTTGGCAGAAGCTGGGACAAGTCACGGGAGCTCACTCCGTTATGCGGCGCTCGGGATTCGAACCGCCGAACTGCCGAACTTTCCAATCGACAAGCTCAGCGTCTTAGCCACTGAGCCACCGCGTCCCTTAAAGTACTTTTACCCACCTACAAACCAGGAATGGCAAAACCGAGTTCCTGCGAAGATGGATGAGGTGGTTGAAGCTATTTTGTAACTCTCTGGCCTTAAAAGGAGAAGCTGCGCTGCTCGGATGCGTTGCCTCTTCAATTAAGTGAAACCTCCAGGTTCAAGAGCAGTCTACCTCTGCCTCCCAAAGCAACAGATCTGTTGGGTGGGAGAAAGGGGGGCCAGCAGGAAACCTTTCCACAAACATCGGTTGTCTACTTAACATATAACATGCTAGCTTAAAACAATCCCCTAATTCAGCCTTCCTATTTTTAGCAGCTATCCCTTGAGTTTCATTTACCAAAATCCAGCAGCAAATCAAGATGCGTTGGGAAGCCGAAATAGCAGGAAAGGCCCATGAGAGAGAGGGGGGGGGGGGAAGAGATTGACCTAACCATTGTGTGCCAAAACCTGTTACCCCTTCGATGGGGCTAAAAATAGGGTAGCCGGAACGGTTTTAATGGGCTCAAAATGCTGACCATTAAATAGGGGGAAAAAAGAGAAGAAATTGAGCAGGAAGAGGATTCGAAAAGAGTATCCAGGAAAATAGCCTGAATTCGACAAGTATCTTGCAAACAAACTCGTCTTGCTGCAGTTTCCGCTTGGATTTTTACGATCGGCATAGATTTAGCTCGATCTAAAGATCTCAGGATCCAGCTTTTGGCTGGGATCCAATAAATTTGACTCTTGTTCTAAATCACATTCCTTGGCAGGTTCTTTCCAGCTGGCCTGGGAGCACGCTAAATTCTCTTGGCGAGGAGAAAAAAACAACAACCTGATGTTGATCTTCATAAAAGCATCTCGGTTTATTAATGCTTCATGTGGACTAGAAGCACGCGCCCCAAGGTTTTTTTTTTTAACCTTGGATTCTCAGCCCAATGCAGAGCCTTTTGCCTTAAAAAGACTTGATTGCTTCTGCAAAACGGCCAAACTCGTTTTTCTCCAATGACCAATTTGAACCGGGGGGCCGGGGGGGTTAGAAAAGAGGGGGGGCTAACAGCAACTAGAATTGTATTTGCACAATAATTGGAAAGCAGGCAATATCCCATCGGAAGGGGAGGTGATAAAGAAGATATTAAGACTGTGCAGAAATGAATAGGTTGACATTGAGAATAAAGGACAAGGAGGAATCAGTGTACTAATAGGACATGGGGGCAATTTTACGAGTGGCTGGAAAATAAATAGAAAGAAAAAGGAACAAAAGATGAAATAAGTATCTCGGACGACACATGATTAATATAGGGGGAGGGGAAATAAGAACACATCAAAATGTAAATATACAGGCGGAAAAATGATATGAATTGACATGTTAAGTAACAATTGTAAGAATGTATATCCAAGAATGAATTTGAAAGGAAAAATAAAAAAACTCTTTACAAAAAAAATGGGGTGGGTGGGATTCAAAGTTTAGCAACCAGTCCTCTGCCTGGTTGCTGGGAGGGCGTGGCCTACTCAGCCTCCTGCACCATGGCGGAGGAGGGTGTTTTTGCCCTCCCCCAGACTCCGGAGGCTTTCCTTGAGCTTCCGGGAGGGCGAAAATGCCCTCCCCTGGACTCCGGAGGCTGGAAACGGGCCAGTTTCCAGACATCTGGGAGGCCTGTTTTTCGCCCTCCCGGAGTCTCCGTAAGGACCATGGACTAACCAGGCACCCAAAACGGGGTGTGTGGAGACTCCGGGGACGGAAGGGGCGGGCGGGGCCAGCCAGTTCTTGCAACTACAGTTTTTTGGCGAATCACATGTAAAAAAATTAGCATCCGTATTGCCCGAACCGGTCCGAATCGGCTGAATCCCAATCCTGGGTTTGTTGCTCCTTCGGGGAAGTGCAATTGAAGACGTTGAGCAGACTTATTTATATATTTCCCAGCCTTCGTGCGAGAGGCTATTCTCAAGTCTCAACCGATCCATCTGTTTCTCGGAGGAAGAAGAAAAGAATGTCGCATTTGAATTGCACCTCTGGGAATGGGTTGCCTACACAATGCTGGGTTGTTGGGTGGGGTGTTTACCCCCCCCCCACCGTTTGCACACTCCCCCTCGTGCAAATATCCACCACGTGGTGTTTCCAGCCTGTGGGTGATGTCAGATTGAAAGCCTGGTTTTAGCAGGCTGCATCCCCAGGGCTGAATCCTCAATTCCACTTTGCATTATTATCTCAAAAAGAGGCGGAAAATCGAAAGAATGAATTGGTGACCATCGACGGGCGGTCAGAAGGACGAGAGAGATGAGACCCCTTCCTTTTACAACGGGGAACTCCATCCCAGTTTCAACGGAGAAGCTATAGAGATAGCAATAGCACTTAAGACTTATATACCAGAGAGGCTGACTCTGTCAACCGCTTAGAGAAGGCTGTAAAAGCACTGTGAAGCAGTATATAAGTCTAAGGGCTACTGCTGTTGCCCTTCCTTCCTTCCTTCCTTCCTTCCTTCCTTCCTTCCTTCCTTCCATGGTAAGCATGCAGTATTGCAGTTCAATTCTGACCGGCTCAAGGTTGACTCATCCTTCCATCCTTCCGAGGTGTGTAATACGAGGACCCAGATGGCTGACTCTGCAAATCACTTAGAGAGGGATGTAAAAGGACGGCGAAGCGGTATATAAGTCTGCTATTGTAGCCACAAGTCGAGGACTTCCTATATTGAAATTAATACCCACCCAACCCTCCCCATCCTCAAATACCACCCCTTCCTCCGGATTTATTTGCAAAACGCCCCACCGGTGCCTTTGACCCACGCAGCACATCAGGAGACGGTTTCCAGCTTTATTATAATTATTATTATTATTCTCTTTTAAGAACCCCTGAGGCGAGGATGGGGGGAGGAAAAAAAGAGAGATTTGGCAGTATAATAACACAGGAACGGCAGCTCCTCCATGTCAGGCGGAGTGGAGCGCATGAGCTGAAAGGGACGCCGGTATAAATAAGTGGAGGGTTTTCCGGGGAAGTTTTTAAGACGGTTAATTTAAAAAAACAAAACACAGCCTCTTGCACCAAGAAAGCTCATTCTGCAGTAAGCAGCAGCGTTGTGGTTCAAACCGATGTGTGTGTGTGTGTGTGTGTGTGTGTGTGAAAGTCACTGCTGTTGTCATCACGACGCTTGTGTCTTCCCCACTCTCCCGGCAGATGGCTTCCATCTCAGCCGTTCGGCCGCGAGCAGAACGCGTCCCCTACGCTAGCTGCAAATTCCCGGGGTAACCTTTCAGTTCCCTTTGGAGACGCCGGTGCCAAACTCCGTGAGATCCAGTGGGCTGAAGAATGCCAGGCTCCCCTCCTCGCCCTTTCAAGCCAGATTCATTCAAACGGGTTCCTTTTTGCGCCCCCCCGCTTTCTCCCTTCCCTCTCGGTTTCGCGCAAGCCCCAGGTCCCGAAGCCGCCGTCCAAAGTTTCTCGCAGACGCCGAGAGTTTGCAAAGAGGCAGATGGCACCGGAGAGGGGCTTTTCGTCTGTCCATCCGCGGATGCCCATCGCTTTCGTGGATGGACCTTGGTTTTTTACACCGAGAAATGGGGTGGGGAGAGGTGCCCCAGGAAGATGGCAATGGGGTGGGTGGGTCTTTAGAGCCGCGGTCTTGTTACGCTGCTAGTTGGCTGTCTTCGGAGTCGCCGCGGATAGGTTTGCGTAGCCGGATTTCTTGATCCTGCTGGAGATAAAAGAGGAACAAAAATTTATTGGATTGGGCTTTTGAAGCGTCCCCTCGTGGTTTGGTCTCTTTGACCCTTACAAATCTGGGGATTGCCCATTCCCGACTCTAGGGGGCGGTGCTCATCTCCCTTTCAAAGCCAAAGAGCCAGCGCTGTCCAAAAACGTCTCCGTGGTCATGTGGCCGGCATGACTCAACGTCAAAGGCGCAGGAGAAGGAAAAAAAAAAGGACTGCAAGAGGTCGACCATCAAAACCTTCTTAAATCAAACCAGATGAACTCCCACAGCTGGGGGTGAGAAGGGGGCGCTGACAGGGAGAGACAACCCCCCCCCCCAAGTTATAGGGTTCTACTTACAGAATCGGAATATTCTTCCATTTGGCTACTCAGGAAATTGACGTAGTCGTCCTTCTGGATGTCGAAGATCTCCTCTTCGTATTCGGTCTGGTAGTCGGATTCGTCTGAACGGGAGAGAAGCCAGAGAGGGTTTGTTTTAAGCCAGGGCCAAAGTGGGAAAGGAAACGCTAAGCTGACATCCTCATGCTGGATCACCCAGAGAGTAGCTGAATAGGCCTCCGGCTTCTTCTAGCAAATGAAATAGGAGAAACTATCCAAAATATCAACATGCTTTTTAAAAATATCTGTCTGTCTCTGTGTCTATTTGTCTATCATCTATCTATCCATGTGTCTGTCTGTCTATTATCTATCTATCTGTCTCTGTGTCTATCATCTATCTCTCTGTCTGTCTACCATCTATCTATCCATGTGTCTGTCTGTCTATTATCTATCTATTTATCTGTCTGTCTCTGTATCATCTATCTCTATCTATCCACCATCTATCTATCTATCTATGTGTCTGTCTATCCTCTATTTATTTATTTATTTATTTATCTGTCTATCGTCTATCTGTCTCTGTGTCTATCTGTCTACCATCTATCCATGTCTGTCTGTCTGTCTATCTATCTATCTATCTATCTATCTATCTATCTATCTATCTATCTATCTATCATCTACCTACCTACCTACCTACCTACCTACCATCTCTCTCCCTCTCATCCATCATCTATCTATCTATCTATCATCTATCTATCTATCTATCTATCTATCTATCTATCTATCTATCTATCATCTATCTATCTAGACAGGTAGCCCTTGACTTATCAGTTTGTTTGGTGACGGTTCCCACACTTACGACCACTGCAGCACCCCCACGGTCACATGATCAGAGGCTGGGCTCTGAATTTATGACTATTGTGGCATCACGTGATCCCGTTATGCGACCCTCTGACAAAGCCAAGTCCTTTGGGAAGCCAGATTCACTTCACAATCAGGTGTATGACTCCTCAGCTGCCATGAGGAGTCAAATATTCTCCTTTATTGATAATAGCCTCCCTCCCTCCCCTCTGTTCACTCACCATCCACTATGATGGCCTTCACCGGTTCAATCCGGGAGACGATTTCAGCCAAATCCGTGAAAGAGGTTGTCGGGCACGTCATGTACTGAAAGGGGAGGAAAAGAAAGAAAGAATGAGCACTACTGGGTCTCTTGGTCATGGCCAGGCCCAAGAACCAACAAAGAGTTGGAGTTACTTCTGAGTAGTTGCTTTATTGTCATTCGCCAGCAGACAGAATCTTGCCAGATTGAAGCAACGATCTGTATGTTTATGGATATCTCTGTGAACGGCGAGGGAGGGACCGGCTTTTCTCTGTTCCTGCCTACCTGGCATTCTATGCTCTGCTGCCTCTTTAGCCTTTGGGAAGCAGCCCTTCCCCTCCCTCCCTCCTGCGAATCCAGACTACAGTCCACCAGTAACCATCCCTCCCCAGTGAATTCTTGGAACCCTAAAAGGAGAAAACCTTCCTCTCTTCTTCTTCTTCTTCTTCTTCTTCTTCTTCTTCTTCTTCTTCTTCTTCTTCTTCTTCTTCCTTCGTTTGTTGGTCCCTACACAACTGAAACAGGGGTCGTTCCCCGCATCCTTGGCCTCTCTCTGAACATCTTAGCAATTGCAAAGCTGAGTCATCGCAATCTTTGGACGCTGGCTGTAATCTTGAGTAAACACATCCAATTAAAGTAAGGAAGGTTGCGCTGGCCATTATGTTGTGGCACATTGATGCAAGCCCCTCGTGGTTTTCGTCGATAGCTGGTCTTCATAGCCTAGCTGAAATGTCTCTCTGCCCTCAGCTGGAAGCGTTTTCTCTCTCTCCTACTTTGAAGGCTGGCCTTACAATAGAAATAGAATAGAGGATAGAACAGAACAGAATAGAATAACTGAATGGAATGGAATATAGAATAGAATAAGAATGGAACGGAACAGAACAGAATAATAGAAAAGAATAGGAATAGAATAGAAATAGAAATAATAGAAATAGAATAGAAAATTGGAATGAATAGAATAGAATAATTGAATGGAATGGAATATAGAATAGAATAAGAATGGAACGGAACAGAACAGAATAATAGAAAAAAATAGGAATAGAATAGAAATAGAAATAAATAGAAATAGAATAGAAAATTGGAATATAGAATAGAATAGAATAGAATAGAATAATTGAATGGAATGGAATATAGAATAGAATAAGAATGGAACGGAACGGAACAGAATAATAGAATAGACATAGAATAGAAAATTGGAATATAGAATAGAATAGAATAGAATAGAATAATTGAATGGAATGGAATATAGAATAGAATAAGAACGGATCGGAATGGAACAGAATAATAGAATAGAATAGAAATAGAATAGAAAATTGGAATGAAGAATAGAATAGAATAGAACAGAACAGAATAATAGAATAGGAATAGAAATAGAATATTGGAATGAACAGAACAGAAATAGAATATTGGAATGAAGAACAGAATAAATAGAATAGGAATTCTTTATTGGCCAAGTGTGTTTGGGCACACAAGGAATTTGTCTTTGGTGTCTATGCTCTCAGCGTACATAAGGAGAATAAAATATGTTCATCAAGAATAAAAAAGATACAACACCTAGTGATAGTCATAAGTTACTAATAAGCAATCAAATCATACTAGGAAACAAATAAAACAATTTAAATTGTAAAAATACAAGCAACGTGTTTATAGCCATAAGTGGGGAGAGATAGATACTGAGAAGGAAGAGAAGAATAATAGTAATACAGTCTCAGTAAATTATTTGACAACGCTGTGGGAATTAGTTGTTTAGCAGAGTGATGGCATTCGGCGGGGGCGGGGGGGACGACTGTCCTTGTGTCCAGTTGTTCCGATTGACATTGACATTGAAAACGAAACAGAAACAAGGCACAGAATACTATCAAACATGGAATCTATTTTACCGGCGGTTGGGGGGGGGGGGGGGAAGGAGCAGGGATTAAGAATGCAATCAGTACGGTTAAGTGAATTAGATACCCAAGACAACACGATGTTTATTAAGCACTAAGAAATGTAAATTATTTTTTTTTTAAACGATAAAATTTAAAACTAAAAAGAAGTCTTGGTTGAGCTGGCTTCTCAAACACACACACACACACACACACACGGTGCCAGGGGATACCCACGCAAGATGGCTTTGACTGGCAACCTTCCTGCCGGTCCTTCAGCATTTTCTCCAGCACTCCGCTCCTGCACCAAACATTGAAAACCGTCTTCCCGTGTTGGTAGCCGACTTCCTGAAGGAGGAAAGGAAAGGAAATTGCCGGGAGGGGGAGAAAAAAAAGTGGACCTGGCCTGCTTCTGGGGGGGAGGGGGGGTTGGGAATCAGTGGCTGACAACTAGGCCAACCAGTTGCAGGCGTTCAAATATAGACAGGACCATCGTGGTCAGGGATGGTATAATAAGGTCTCCTGCCTTGAGCAGGGGGTTGGACTAGATGATTTCTCAGGACCCTTCATCCTATGAGTCTAATTATATATATAATCCATCTATCTACAGGTACTCAAAGTGAGAGAGAAAAGAGAGAGAAGGAGAATGTATCTATCTATCTATCTATCTATCTATCTATCTATCTATCTATCTATCTATCATCTATCTATCATCTATCTATCTATCTATCTACTTACCTACTTGCCTACCAACCTATCTCTTCCTTTGATCCTATCATCTAGCTATCCATCCATTCTCTTATCTATCTTCTTCATTATCTATCACTGTCTCTATCCATCATGTCTATTTACCCATATGTCTGTTTATCGATCCATCATCTGCCTGCCTGCCTGCCATCCATCCATCCATCCATCCATCCATCCATCCATCCATCCATCTATCACCTATCTATCTTAATTTATTTGATTCTTTTGTTCGTTTTTATTGTTTTAAATGTGATTTTATATTCTGTAAGCCACTTTGAGTCACCATGGGCAAACAGGCGCAAAAATAAATTCAATAAATAAATAATTATCTATCTATCATCTATCTATCTATCTATCTATCTATCTATCTATCTATCTATCTATCTATCTATCTATCTATCTATCTATCTATCTATCTAATCTATCATCTCTCTCTCCCTCCCATCTATCTATCTATCTATCTATCTATCTATCTATCTATCTATCTATCTATCATCTATCATCTATCTATCTAATCTATCATACCTCTCTCCCTCCCATCCATCCATCCATCCATCCATCCATCCATCCATCTATCTATCTATCTATCTATCTATCTATCTCCAGTGGCCATCCCAAACTGGATCCTTGATTCCCAGCAACCAATGCGAAAGGACTCCTTTACCCCCAGCGTATGCCCAAACAATCCCCTTTAGGGCAATCTGTTGCTTGTGAGGCTGGGCTTGTGTCAAAACAACAGCAGTTTTGAACCCGGGGCGGCTGCTTTCAACGCCACCTCCCTTCCCAGCCATGCACCTCCCCTTCCCAACTTCATTCCTTCTGCTGTCCCTCCCCGCCCCACAACGCACACAGATTTCATCGAATTTCCCAAAGTCCAGTGTCCCGTAGCGATCGATGGGCGGCCGGATATATTCACAATAGTCGCTGCTCTTCACCATCTCCAATTGCCGGACGCAACAGACGTATGCCAGTCGAGTCTGGATCTCGGCCATGTTCAGCACCTGCCCAGAAGGGAGAGAGAGTGTGTGTGTGTGTGCTGTGGCCCACTAGTGGACTGCGGAACTGGCAGCAGAGTCAGACAGTGAGGAGGGTTGGGGAGGAACATGGGCCAGTCCTGGAATCTGGGGAAGGCTCTGTGTCGGAGGCAGAGAGGGGACCAGGACCATCTGACAGTTATCAGCTGCCTTCAGAGTCAGATATCAGTGAGACAGAAGAACAGCTGTGAGGACTGGTCATAAGTCACTTTTTCGGAGCTGCTGTAACTTTGAGCAGTCCCTAAACAAAAGGGGGTTGTAAATAGAGAACCAGCTTAGCGCAAACAGGGGAAGTCAACCTGCCTTTGCGCCGCCTCCCTTCAAAAGCCACTAGGTCCTCGACCTACGACCATTTAACCACCTCACCTTCACTTTCTCCACTAACGGGTTCCACCGCTTCCACAGCAGCCACCAGCCGGAAAGGGCGTCTCCGTAATTGGTGAGGTCCGTCTCGTCTCGGCTGCCCACGTCGATGGCAAGGACGATCTTGGCTCCCATGGATCTTGCAACGTCCGCTGTCGGGAGAAAGCAAGAAGAGCGGAGTTTGGAAGGGAACCTCCGAGGTCTTCTAGCCCTCCCCTCGCTCAGCCAGGAGACCCTACCGCAGTGATAGTCCTTGCGTGCACACGCCCAATGCCACGTTTTCAACGGGAAAGAGACTTGAGATGGCTTGGCCAACAATGAAACGCACAGAATATAGTATAACAGAGCTGGAAGGGACCTTGGAGGTCTTCTAGTTCCTTTCTCTCTCTCCCCCCCCCCCAAAAAAAAAAAATCTCTTCACAATTTACAAGGCCTCCATCGTCCTGCTATTCTTGGCCTTGAAAAGGGTTTTCTCTTGAGGGAAGAAAAGGCGCTTTGTAGGGAAGAAGTGACTCAACGTTTTCCCCTCAGGGAGGCGAGGGGGAGAAGACGAGGGAAGCGAGAAAGAAATCTGAAAGAGGCCCGGAGAACTCAGCCGCAACAAAAGGGCCGTTTTAGGCTCCCCGGCTGGTTTGACGGCGCGAGAGATTTAGCAGCTCGGCTTTTCAAATCCGCTCGCCGCACAATGCCGCTCCGTCTCAAAGAAACACAACAATCGCGCTCGGCTGGTGCCGGCCGAGCGTTTTTGTTTGCTCCTCTTTCAATAGAGGGTGGTTGAGGAACACGGCGGACCTCGAGAAGCGCCGGGAGACCAAACGGAGAAAAGCTGGATTCAAAATCCGTTTGAAGGACAGGATGTCTTTGGATGAAGGTGTTCTGTCCTAGGCGTCCCCAAAAAGCACGAGGCAGAGTCCTGGTCCCGACAAAACCCCTTTTATTAAACGAATGTGAATTCCTCTCATTCACCTTCAGCAAATTCCTTTCAAAGGAGTATTTATGACCACAGGCCTCATCTAGCTTGGAAATCTGCCATGTAAATATTTTCCAAATGAGGTGCAAGGAAAGATTAGGCACAGAGTCTCTGAGATTCATGGACAGATCTTCACACTCCTGTTTCCTGCAAGAGCCCACTCCCCTTTCGCTCCTCTTTTATGTTTTAGGGGGAGGGAATCACCCTCCACCTGTGGCTTTACTCCCAAGTCGACCCTGATTTCTGAGTTGTTCTTTCCTTCTGGCAGCTCTGCGAATGCGCACCCTGGGAACAGGCTCCAGCTGTTCCTCTGCCTCACTGCTGTCTAGCTCCGTAGGCATCTGATCACTGCCAGACGGCCTCGGGCCCGTGTCTGCCTCCGATGTAGAGCCCTCGTCCGAGCGTTCCCCAGACTCCAGGATTGGCCCATGCTCCTCCCCAACCTCAATGCAAGCTAACACGTCTGTCCGGCAGGGAGCTGAATAGTTGTCTGCCACATCTATTCATCTCTGCCCCTGCCTTTTATCCCCAGAGCTTTGCTCTTCTGTCCCGAGGACCGGCCCATAGATTTCCACTGCTCTCCTCTCCTCTCTGCCTTCTGTCTATCCGCGTGCCAACCACTGAACCCAGCTGTTCCTCCTCTTCCTCATCTGCCACTTCCAGAACTGGGGGCTGTTGACTCTCCATCTGAGGGCTGATGGACAGCCTAGGCTCGGCCTCTGCCTCTCTGCCAGCTCCATTCCCTCTTCCCCCTCAGTTGCCTTGACCCTGACCCTGACTCCCACACCTCTGATTTGGTTGATGGTGGGCGCGCCAACAACTGACAGGCCACAACACTAGAATTCCAAGATCCCTCTCATAGTTGCTACCGTTGAGCCAGGTGCCACCTTTCCTCTACCTGTGCATTTGGCTCTTCCTGGATGTGAAGGCCACCCATGCTGTAGAAAT
This sequence comes from Natrix helvetica, assembly GCF_964273705.1. Lineage (NCBI taxonomy): Eukaryota > Metazoa > Chordata > Lepidosauria > Squamata > Natricidae > Natrix > Natrix helvetica. The sequence continues at coordinate 3,122,453 of NC_138565.1, forward strand.
TCAGGGATGGAAAAGAATCCCATGCCAAAGGAACAGGAATCTCTTGAGTACCTGGGAGGTTATTGATGTAACCGCCATCCATTAGAAGATGTCCGTCCTTGGGATCGCAGAGCGGGGGTAGGTAACCAGAGAGAGACATGCTGGCTCTGATGTAGCGCCACAGGCAACCTTTGAACGGGAGAGCAATAGATCAGGAATGTTTGCAAAGCATACACTATTGTGAACTTTAATTAACTGTAACCCTGAAATGTAATATGTGCGTAGGGTATAGAAAGGATTGCAAGCAAAAAGGAATCGAAGGTAAACTAATTAAGGTGAATAAAAATAGTAGGTTAGCTGATATGTATTAATAATGGAAGGTGAAAGGATTGTGCCAGGTTACAAACAAGAAAAACATTAGTTGGGAAAGTTATTAGAGGAGGGGAAAAAATGGAGGGAAAAGATGGAAATACGCCTAATCGTATATAGTTAAAATCATAACATGAGATGAAATTAGGGCACTTAATGATGTAAAAGTATGTAACACCAGTATGAGGACAATGGGAGATTTGAATCTGCCTTGCACTGTGTCCCAAAAAGAGGTTGTTACGGGGGGAGAGGAAACAAATGGAATTCGTATAAAGGTATAACTCTAAAAGAAAAAACTAGCAATATGGAAAATATTTGTTTTCTTTTTTCTTTGAGAATACAATTATTAATGCCACTGATAATGGGGTTTGCTAAGAGGCGGGAATACACCATGTAAAATAGAGAATGGAAGGGCGATAAAGAGAGGAAAGAGAAAAAGAAGGGAGGGAAAGAGTAGGAGAGAGGGAAGGTGTGGAAAGAGAGGAGAGGAGAGGGAGAGAGCAAGGGGGAGTAGAGAAGAGAGAGAGGGTAGAGAGAAGAAAGAAGGGAGGGAGGAGAAGAGAAGGAGGCTGCCACAGAGAGGAAGGGGTCAAGCTATTTTCCAAAGCTCCCGAAGGCCGGAGAAGGAATAATGGATGGAAACTGACCAAGGAGAGATTCAACCTGGAAATAAGGAGGAATTTCCTGACCGTGAGAGCAATTAACCCATGTTGCCTTCAGAAGTTGTGGGAGCTTCATCCCTGGAAGCTTTCAAGAAGAGACTGGACTGCCATCTGTCAGAAATGGTGTAGGGTCTCCTGCTTGGGCAGGGGGTTGGACTAGATGATCTACAAAGTCCCTTCCAGCTCTGTTAATATAATCTAATAATTCTCCCCAAGGTGGGTTGGGGAACAGACCAGGAGTCTGAAAAGAAACTCATTTTGGGTAACCAGATTCTTCCAAAACCCGCTCGGTCTCCCTGCCAAACTGCACGGCACAGAGAGAGAGAGAGAGAGTATGCTGGTCTCTTAAATTGGGTCCATTCGTCCTTTTCGGCTCTGTAATGGGGAGATTTATCACCGTTACGAGCCAAATTGTTTTAATCAGCAGAAAAAGGTTGGATTTGCTCCCAGGGTTGAGATGCTGGAAAAATCCGAGCTGAGTCTTCCCTTAACCAGCAGGGTTGAATTTTGTGCTATTTCCAAGGGTTTTTTTTTGGGGGGGGGGGGGGAGTGAGCCCCGAGGAAGGAAGCAAACAGATCCTCAAAAGGGCGAAGAATCCACCCCCGGATCTGGGGACAGCCCAGCGTGATTTAAAAGGCAACCGTTTTGCGGTTGGGGAGGATTCGAAAACAACGCCGCACAGCCAACCAATATGCTGTCAAAGTCAGTGCTTTCTTGGCTGATGGGGACTAAAGTCACCGAAAAGACCTTTAATTAGTTAATTACTATTCTAGGCCATTTAGCACTTGGAGTGCAGCATCAGACCTGGATAGCTCAGTGAGGTTCCATCCCTTATTTTCAGCTTGGCTTCTTCTAAGAGTCAATTAGAGAAAGAAAGAAAGAGTTTACACTTACAGTAGTGGCCAAAATTGGGGAAAACCTTTTGGGAAAAGTGTATTTTTTGACGTTTGATGACTAATAACTTCACTTTTTGGGTGGGGGAGGGGAGTTTCCAGATAATCCTATTCCATTGCTGGAATTGGCCTGGGAATAGCCCAGATCTTAACCCAATGGAAAAATCTATGGGGCTGACTAAAGAAACTAAAATCTATGGAGCCGACTAAAGTGACCCAGCAATAAAACCCAGGTTAATAGAAGCAATCGTTCAATCTTGGTTTCACATTATAACAGCTGCAGAACTAAAAGACTTGGTTCTTTCCATGGGAAGATGTCGCAAGGCTGCAATTCATGCTAAAGGTTACACATCGAAGAATGAACTGACATGGGGATATAATTTTTGTATATCCCGTTTTTCCTACGGTGATAATGTTTGTATATCTCCTTTCAATTTTCTTCTTTATAACTGCTCTCTGGGCTTGGTTGCTTTCTTGCAGTTGTTTTGTTACCCACACTAGGTAACGGCTTCAGTGTCAGGAGGGAGGGTGAAGGAGGAGGAGGAGGAGGAGGAGGAGGAGGAGGAGGAGGAGGAGGAGGAGGAGGAGAAGAGGAAGGGGAGGAGGAGGGGAGAAGGAGGAGGAAGAAGAATGAAGAAGCACAGCTAAACGCCAGAGGCGCACGGAACGCTGTTCCCTTCCCACCAAAGGGGGTCCCTATTTTTCTACTTGCATTTTTTTAACGTGCTTTCGAACTGCTAGGTTGGCAGAAGCTGGGACAAGCAACGGGAGCTCGCTCCGTTACACGGCGCTAGGGATTCAAACCGCCGAACTGCCAACCTTTCTGATCAACAAGCTCAGCGTCTTAGCCCCTGAGCCACCACGTCCCTAATCTTATGGTACTACTACTACTGCTACTACTACAAAAAAGGGGGTGTGATTAGCTACTTTTAGAAAATACACTTTTCCCAAAAGCTTTCCACAATGTTGGGCCACTGCTGCATTTTTAGACCTGCTGTTACGTAAGGGGAGGAAATATATCATTCTTTCATTCACAGCTAGTCCTCGGCTTACGACAGTTCGCGCTTAGTGACCGGTTCAAAGTTACGATGGCACGGAAAGAGAAAACTTCTGACCGTCTTTCACACTTACGGCCATATACGATCATGTGATCAAAATTCAGATGCTCACATTTATGAGGGTTGGGCTGTCCTGGTGTGGGGGAGGATTCCCACGATCCCCTCTTGCGCTCTACGGTCTATAAAAAGAGCCTACCAGCCTCCCTTGCCCAAATCGTTCCCCCCGGTCAGGCCTACCGTCCGTGTGGACCCTCATAGCGGAGGCGGTGATGTCCGTGGTGATAATGAAGAAAGGAATCCAGAGATCCTGCCACACGGAAAGAGCTCATTAGAGGAGAGGGATCAACGCGAACGAGTTCATTCAAAACCAGATCTGAACACCCCAAGGAGCTGCCTGGGGAATGCCCAGTTGCCTGCTGCACCCGTAGACCTCACCTCTACGAGTGAGGGGGTGGCACCCTGGAAAAACCACTGGGGTGGGCCACCGGCGACCCTCGCCACCCTCAGCCGTTGCTGGTGCTGCGAGGCAGCGTACAAATGGCTTGACTGCCTGCCTCTTAATCTAATTCTGATTGAAGAAGCTTTCGACCAGATAAAAACAGTAGAAATATTAGGGAGGAAAAGAGAGGAGAGGAGAGCAAGAAGAAGAGAGAGAAAGGGAAAAGGAGAGGAGAAAAGAAAAGAGTGAGAAGAGGAAGAAAAAAGGAGCAAGGAGAAGAGAGGAGAAAAGAGAGAAGGGGAAAGGGAGAGGAGAAGAGAGAGGCAAAAAGAGAGAATAAAAGAAGGGTAAGAAAAGGAGAGGAAGAAAAAGGAGCAAGGAGAAGAGAAGAGAAAAGAGAGAAGGGGAAAGGGAGAGGAGAAAAGAAAGGGGTGCAAAAAGGAAAGGAAGATAAAAGGAGCAAGGAGAAGAGAGGAGAAAAGAGAGAAAGGGAAAGGGAGAGGAGAAGAGAGAGAGAAAGGGAGAGGAGAGGAGAAAAGAAAGGAGTGAGAAAAGGAGAGGAAGATAAAAGGAGCAAGGAGAAGAGGAGAGAAAAGAAAAAAGGAGAGGAGAAAAGATGAGAAAAGAAAGGAGTGAGAAAAGGAGAAGAGAGGAAGGGAAAAAAGAACAAGGAGAAGAGAGGGAAAGGGAAAGGAAGGGAAAAAGCTTCCCATCTTTTTTTTTTTAATAAAACGGTTATAAACACATTTCTATTTCCCCCTCTGTCTGTAAGGTTACATCCCTCCTTCCTTCTTTTCGTAAACTACCCTAGTCTTCCCTGGCGACCTACTTCCCTGCGCAGGTGCAGACCCTTATTGTTAACGTTGTATAAAAAAGATCTCATCCAGTCCACAAAATAGGTATGTTTACATTGATAAAAAATAAAAAATAAAACTTGTTTTTTAAAAAAAACAGCTTCTGGGAGTAACAGCCAGATGTTGCACATCGCATTTGAAACAAAAACCGAGCTTAAATGATACACGCCGCCTTTCCCCTCGCCCACCACGCAAACCGTCAAAAACTTTTGTGCTGTGCGCAGGAGACCACACCTACCTCGATCTGCTTATCTCTGAAGATGGCGCTGATGCCGTTGTTAAACGAGGCTCCGGAGAACATGGACGTAATGGGGTAGGTCAAGTCGAGAACCGTTTTGAATACCGAATTCATATTCTGCAAAGGGAGGCAAAACTGATGATCCAGAAAGCACCGGGGGAGGGGACAGGAGGGGAGGGGGGGGCACGCGGACAGAACGGGACGAGATGCTGAAGCTTTCGTTAAAACTAGATTCCGAAGGAAGGCAAAAAAAATCCACGTTGCAGGATCCAATCTGGGTCAGTCCCCCCAGGAACGCCTTCGATTTTGCAGCTACTTATCATTGTTGGACGAGCAGGTCCAAAAACAGCCAGAGAAGTAAAAAAAAAATCTACGTAGCAGACCTGAGGGATTGGTGATCACTCACCTGACCCTACAGATAAAGATTAACAGAGTTGGAAGGGACCTTGTGGGTCATCTAGTCCAACCGCCTGCCCAAGCAGACGCGGCACTATTTTTGAGAGGTGACTGAAGCCTGAGAAACAGGCCCCTCGTCAATCAACAGAAGGGCTTGATTTACCACCAACCTATCAAGGACTGGGCAATGCTGTTCTGATCTAGGCTTCCCAGAAGCACGAAGCCAACTCCTCGTCCCAATAAACCTCTTTTATTTAGGCTAAAGGGAATTCCTCTCCAGCAAAGTCCCAGCTGACAGTCTTTCGCGAGATTTCACAACTACAGACCTTTAACAGGCTTGGAGAGCTGACAGGCTGATGTATTCCAAACTCCACGCTGTAGCAGCAATTCCTTGGCAAGCAGTCAGGAATGAATCTTCACACTAATTAAGCGAACTAATGGTCTCCTGCAAACTCCACTCCCCAGTCGCTCCTCTTTTATTCCCTCTGGGAGGGGTCATTCCCCGTCTATCTGTGGCTTTACTTCTGGGTCGACCCTTGATCCTTAGCTGTTGCCTTCTCCTGGCAGCTCTGCGCATGCGCACACTGGGAAGAGGCTCCAGCTGTCCTTCTGCCTCACTGATGTCTGATTCCGAAGGCAGCTGATAACTGTCAAACGGCCCTGGCCCCCTCTCTGCCTCCGACGCAGAGCCCTCATCCGAGCCTTCCCCAGACTCCAGGACTGCCCATGCTCCTCCCCAAGCGATGTGTATTGGGGGGGCTCCATTGTGGCCGTTACAGCAAATGCGATAAAAACCACTCAATGCCAGCCTCAATTACCTCAATTCCTTCTAAGCAGGGCAGCATGTGGAAGGAGAGAAAGAGAAAAGAAAATGAAGAGGAAGACGAGGGGAGAGGTATTAAACCTGGAGCAAAGGTCTTAGGGAGTCTGCTGTAGCATTAGGCTTGAGACCAGGAGATGGTGAGTTCTAGTCCTGCCTTAGCTATGAAAGCCAAATGGGTGACTTTTGGGCCAATCCCCAGGAGATGTGAGTTCTAGTCCTGTCTTAGGCACGAAAGCCAGCTGGGTGACTTTGGGCCAATCACCAGGAGACGCAAGTTCTAGTTTCACCTTAGGCATGAAAGCCAGCTGGATGACTTTGGGCCAATCACTAGGAGACGTGAGTTCTAGTCTCACTTTAGGCATTAAAGCCAGCTGGATGACTTTGGACCAATCCCCAGGAGATGTGAGTTCTAGTCCCAACCTAGGCATGAAGGCCAGCTGGGTGACTTTGGGCAAATCACCAGGAGACGGTGAGTTCTAGTCCTGCCTTAGGGATAAATGCCAGCCGGGTAGCTTTGGGCCAATCACCAGGAGATGTGAGTTCTAGTCCTGCCTTAGACACGAAAGCCAGCTGGATGACTTTGGGCCAATCACCAGGAGACTGGGAGTTCTAGTCCCACTTTAGGCATGAAACCCAGCTGGGTGACATTGGGCCAGTCCGTCCCTCTCAGCCCAGACTACCTCGCAAGATAGTTGCTGTGGGGAAAATAGGAAGGGATATTATATACATTCACCCCCTTGAGTGATTTTTAAAGTAATAAAAGACAGGATAAGAACAATTAAAAAATCGAAAATAAAATAAACCAATACTTTCCCTACTCCCTGAAGTCCAGCTTTAAGGAGAGGCTGAATGAACAGAAAGGGTCCACTCAGCTACCCAGGGAGTGAAATGAGAAAACAGTGAGGTCCTTGGGGGTCTTTGAGTTTGGTGGTGGTGGGTGGTTTGGAGACATTTCATGACCCAACTAGGTAACTTCATCAGTGCTAGAAGAGAGAGGGACTTCCTCTCTGCTTATATACAGAAGCTCTGGCTTGGCGGGCTGTTATTTTTTTGCAGACGTTTCATGACCCAGCTTGGTAACATCATCAGTGCTAGAAGGCAGGGAGGGTTGCTCTTATTTTTACATCCGGCTGGCTTGACTGGCAATGAGAAGTCTCTTACCATGGCCCACTGTCGCGCTTTGATCCTCATTTGGGTGTAGCTCCTCTCTTCTGCGTAGAGGGCCCCCATGAAGGAACCAATGGATGTGCCACCAATCATATCAATGGGAATTCCAGCCTCATTCAGCGCTCTGATCACCCCGACTTGGGAGCAGCCTCTGGAGAGGCAGGAGCAGCAGAGTTTGGGGAGAAGAAAGGTGTGGGGAGGTGTTGATTAATTTTCCTTTAAAATATATATATTAAACATTTAATTTCCTGCAGCGTACATTTATAGAAAGACACTTGTGGTTGCTAGCAGAGGAAAGCAGCGGCAGTCACGGGAAGCTGGGAAATGATCTGAGATCAGTTTTCGGTTCGCAGAAAAGTCCTTTGCGCTTCCAAGCTGCGAATCCAAATAAATGGGACCCCAGCAAGCCTTCCCTCAGTTGGAGAGAGGGAGAGGAAGGAAAGAGAAAGAGCAGGAAAAGAGATTTGAAAGGGAAGGAGGAAGGAAGGAAGGAAGGAAGGGGATGGAGTGAGAAAGAAGGATCAAGAGAGAAAAACATGGAAGAGAAACAATTTGAGAGGAAGGAAGAAAAGAAGGAAGGCGAAAGAGAAGGAAAAAGATGTGAATGGGAAGGAGAGAGGAAGGAATAAAGGGAATAGAGAGAGAAAGGAAGGATCAAGAGAGAAAAATATGGAAGAGAAACAATTTGAGAGGAAGGAAGGAAAGAAGGAAGGCGAAAGAGAAGGAAAAAGATTTGAATGGGAAGGAGAGAGGAAGGAATAAAGGGAATAGAGAGAGAAAGGAAGGATCAAGAGAGAAAAATATGGAAAAGAAATAATTTGAGAGGAAGGAAGGAAGGAAGGAAGGAAGGAAGGAAGGAAGGAAGGAAGGAAGGAAGGAGAAAGAGAAGGAAAAAAGATTTCAAACAGAAGGAGGGAGAAGTCTGCGATTGCTATTTCTCTGCCTGCCTGTCTATCTATCTATCTGTCTGTCTATCTGTCTATTTATTTGTCTCTCTTTCTATCTATCGAAGCCACGGTGGCACAACGGTGAGAATGCAGTACTGCAGGCTAACTCTGCCCATTGCCAGGTGTTCGATCCTGACTGGCTCAAGGTTGACTCAGCCTTTCATCCTTCCAAGGTGAGTAAAAGGAGGACCCAGATTGCTGGGGGGGCAAGAGGCTGACTCTGCAAACCGCTTAGAGAGGGCTGCAAGAGCACGGAAAAGCGGCATATAAGTCTAAGAGCTATGTCTATTGCTTGCAAGCGAGCAAGCACCCAAAGGAAGGGCTTGCAGAAATTTAAAATAAAAAAAAAACCTAACTTGATCTCAGATGAGCTTGTGTTTCGGAAGACCTTCAGCTGGGGGTTGGGGTTCACCCTTCCTCTCCCGCCCACCCCTCTTCCCACCAATGCCTGGAGCTGCTGCTCCTCCCCCCCTGGGATCAAGGAAAGGCAGGAAGGCAGGAAAGGAGGGGGATTTCGGATGTGAACAAAAGGAAGAGAGGCAAGAAACAGCTCTCGATGCTTGGAACAACGTGTGGGCGATGCTACTTATGGCAGCTCTCCCAAAATACTAGAACAATCAAACGAGGGGATTGCAGCCAGGAGCTAATTACCCCTCCGAAAGTTACAGGAGACAAGAAAATTCCAAGGTTCGCTTGGTGGGGCGCAGCAGGCATCAACCCAGCCCAGCCCTCCCTGCCCCGCCCTGCCACCGGGAGCGGGCGAACGGCTCCAACAGACAAAAAAATGGTGTGACATGTTCAAAGAGCGGTTTGCAGATGCCCCCAAACTCTTAAAATTATCTCAAACCTGAAAGAGTTTCACTGAGGATGCAAGCGGGAGGTGGACGTGGGGGGGGGGGAATTGCTTTTTGGGGGCTGAGCAGGGAAAAGAGCGAAAGGGAGGCCAAGAGAGAGATAGATAAGGAGAAGAAAGACAAGGAGAAAGAAATAGAGAAGGATGAGGAGGTAGGTAGACAAGGAGAAAGAGAAGGAAATGATAAAGGAGGAGATAAAGGAAAGGCAAAGGGGAAGGAATAGAAGAAAAAGAGGGAGAGAAAGAGGTTAGTCAAGAAGAAGAAGAAGAAAGAGAAGATAGTTGAGAAGTGGAAGAAGAAGATGATAGAGGAGGAGGAGATAAAGGACAAGAGAAGGAGAAAGAGGAGAAGGAGACTGAGAGAAAGAAGATAGTCAAGAAGAACAAGAAAGAGAAGATAGTTGAGAAGTAGAAGAAGAAGATGATAGAGGATGAGAAGATAAAGGACAGGAGAAGGAGAAGGAGAAAGAGGAGGAGGAGACCGAGAGAAAGAAGATAGTCAAGGAAGAAAAACAAGAAACAGAAGATAGTTGAGGAGAAGGAGAAGATAGAGAAGGAGAAGGAGGAGAAAGATCCAGCCATTTGTCGCGTTGCAATCAAGAAGCCAAGAGGTCTTTCCAAACCACTCTTACCGTGCTCCACCTCCTCCCAGGACCAAAGCTACGGCGTTCCCAGTCAAGACGCGAGCCAGCCGGGAGAAGTCGGAGTGTCTGTCGGCTGGTTTCTGGAAGACGCGTTCGTACATTTCTTTCTAAACCAGAGATCAAGACAAGCAAGACTTTCAGAGTTGGCCAATACCGTTAACACCATCGTAAGAAGGAAAGCAGGAATAAGGCTGAGTGGCCCAAAAGGTTTAGGGTGCGTTTGCTGGTAGATTTAGGTAAAAGGTAAAGGTTCCCCTCGCACATCTGTGCTAGTCCTTCCCGACTCTAGGGGGCGCTGCTCATCTCCGTTTCAAAGCCGAAGAGCCAGCGCTGTCCGAAGACGTCTCCATGGTCATGTGGCCGGCATGACTCAACGCCAAAGGCGCACGGAGTGCTGTTCCCTTCCCACCAAAGGTGGTTCCTATTTTTCTCCTTGCATTTTTTATGTGCTTTCAAACTGCTCGGTTGGCAGAAGCTGGGATGAGTGACGGGAGCTCACTCCGTTACGCGGTGCTAGGGATTCGAACCATCGAACTGGTGACCTTTTGATTGACAAGCTCAGCATCTTAGCCATTGAGCCACCGCATCCTTATTCAGGCCTAATAAGCTCAAAATATCCATCTTTCTAGGCAGCCCACTGGGAATTGCCCGTAGGGCTCCAATTACTATTGGACCGACTGCTGGTTTTGTGCTCCATAATCGCTCACCTTCAATTTGCTAATCATAATGTGTTTTTTTTCCTCTTCGATTCGTGCATCACCTGATAATTGCAATATCCATAAACCAGGGAAGGAGGAAAGGAGAGAAGGAAGGAGATGGGAAGAAGAATGGAGGGAGGGAGGGAGGGAAGGGAAGAAGGAAGGAAGACAGAAGGGTGGAAGGGAAGGAAGGAGATGAAAAGAAGGGAGGGAGGAAGGAAGGGAAGGAGATGGAAGGAGAAAGGAAGGAGGGATGGAGGGAAGGAGAGAAGGAAGGAGATGTGAAGAAGAGAGGGAGGGAGAGAAGGAAGGAAGGGAAGGAAGGAGATGAAAAGAAGGGAGGAAGGGAAGGAGATGGAAGGAGAAAGGAAGGAGGGAGGGAGGGAAGGAGAGAAGGAAGGAGATGTGAAGAAGAGAGGGAGGGAGAGAAGGAAGAAGATGAAAAGAAGGGAGGGAGGGAGGGAAGAAAGGAGATGGAAGGGGAGAGAAGAGGAAAATATATCCATAAACTAGGGAAGGAGAGAAGGAAGGTGATGGGAAGAAGAAGAAGACTGGGGGGAGGGAGGGAGTGAAGAAGGAAAGAAGAGGGAGGGTGGAAGGGAAGGAAGAAGATGAAAAGAAGGGAGGGAGGGAGGAAGATGAAGGGAAATGAGGGAGATAAGGAGGGAGGGAGATGTAAAGAGGGAGAGGGGAAGGAAGGAAAGAAGGAGGGAGGGAGAGAAGGAAGCAAGCTAGCAAGGAAGGAAGGAAATCAGAGCCCTGGAGAAATGCAGCTAACATCTGGGCCTTGGATGACATCACAGCCACGCAGCCTCTTACCAGTTTGGGCAGGCTCCGCCGGGAGAAGACTCGGCGAGGGCAGCGGAGATGAAGGTGTGCCGAGCACCAGCTTCGCATGTTGAGCCACTCCACGGTCCTGGAAGGAAGAGGTCCGTCTTCGCGATGCAGCAAGATCAGTTGCTTCTGAGCTCGGACCGCCGTGTTCTCCAGCATCCGTTCCAACTGGTACAGAAAATCAGGGGGTGGGGAGGTGTCAGCTGACCATTAGGGGGGACGTAGGGGGGACTCAGGGGAGGGGGAGGGCTCTTCCCCAGAGGGCCAAGAGGTCATGGACCTTGTTCGGACCTAGGCTTCCTTAAAAAGCAGCGCACCAGCATGTGGGCGACGCCGGGCCCCGTTGCACCGTACTGGTTGCGACGGGATCTGGAACCCAACACTGAAGCCAACGGTTGTACATCGAGGACTACCGCGCAGCAAATAAAATCCAGAGGATTGCTTTCCTAAACTTTGTTCTGACCGAGGCTTCCTTAGAAAGCTTGAAGCAGAGTCTTGTTCCTAGCAAATCCTCTTTTATTTACACGACTGTGAATTCCTTTCATTCGCAGTCCGCAAGGCTTAGCAAACATTCTTTCAGAGGAATGTTTATCCACACGAACCTTATCTCGCTTGGAGAGCTGCCAGATAACTAGTTTCCAAACGCAGGGCAAGGCAAAACTTGGCACAGAGTCTCTTACAGTCGCAAACAGAACTTTCCACTCTTGAAACGACCGAAGGAATGAATTATTTCCTGCAAAAGCCCCCTCCCCATTTGTCCCTCTTTTGTTTCCTCTGGGAGGGGCCAATCACCTCCAAGGTGTGGCTTTACTCTTAAGCCGACCCTGCTTTCTTAGTTGGTCTTGTCTTCTGGCAGCTCTGCGCATGCGCACACTGGGAACAGGCTCCAGCTGTTCTTCTGCCTCACTGCTGTTTAGCTCCCTCTCTGCCTCCGACTCAGAGCCCTTGTTTGAGCTTCCCTCGGCCCCCAGGACTGGCCCAGGTCAGTTGGCAAGGAAGGTCATACAATGGGGCAAAACTTACTTCACAGAATTAATCTCATTTAGAAATTTTGGGGCTCCCTTGCAGTCGTACGTCAAGGATTATTGGGACCCTTTTATCCCCCCCAAAAATTTGAAAACTGGATCCGGGATCTAACAAAGCCGGAATCAAAAATCAATCTCTTTTTTTAAAAAAAAAAAACTTCTTTCACCTCTCCGACGGTCGGCTCCTGCTCCCCCAGGCCCACGATCAGGATGCAGTCGGCCTGCCGGATGCAGCGTTGAGTCCAAGGGGTGAGGCTGCTGTCCGACTGGTAGAGCACGATGCGATGTACATCTTCCTGTTGGCCTAACCAGCTGGATAACCGGTACTCGTGGATGCTAGAGGAGGAGAACGGCAGAAGAGGAAGGAAGAAGGCTGTGAATTTCTTTGAAGTGGGTCACACAGCATCATCTGCAACCTGCTGGACAGGTGAAAGGCCTAAGAACCTTCCTCATCGCACATGTGTGCTAGCCGTTCCCGACTCTAGGGGGCGATGCTCACCTCCGTTTATTATTAGTTGAAAAGTGCACGTGAAACCTTAATGGTAAAGGAAAGCCAGGAAATCAAAGGGAAATACCGAACAAGAAATAGGAGGAAGTAGAAGGGGACATAAATGAGGGACAGGAAGACAAGGTGGAAAAAAGCAGCACTGGAAATTAAAAGGAGACAGAAAATAGATAAAACCACTATGTGGTTTTGTTTTAAATTTTGGAATGTTTGTTATAAAGGGACGTTAAAACAACTATAGTCGTATGAAGGATGAGGTATGATGATAGCAATATATATAAATATATGTGATGTAAAATAGATAATTTGATATGAATCAGAGGTGACGATTGTGGAAGGGATGCACGAAAGTTCTTCGTAACCAATTGACACACTTTTTACAATTTGTAATGGAAAATGATTTTGTTTGTCTTTATTATATATATATATGACCTTCCTCCCATATTTAGGCATACCAGGGGTTGTAACACAAATACATACCTATTTCCCTGGCTCAACTGATAAGGAGGCGAGCCTGTGGCTTAGTGGCTAAGACTCCTGCCTAAGATATAATACAGCCCAGGTTCAAATCCCAGTAAGGGTATGGCTAGCTGATGAGAGCTAATTAGCTCGAAATAGATCTATACTAGTCTCCCTTTATTTATTTATCAGTACAAATACAACATATATATATATATGTATGTGTGTGTGTGTGTGTGTGTGTGTGTGTGTGTGTGTTGTGTTTGTGCTGATAAATAAATAAAGGGAGCATACCAGAGGTTGTAACACAAATACATACATATATATAGTTTTTTTTTTATGGCTTGCTGACATGGTTAAGGGTACAATGACAGCTCACCTGTCCAGGGCTGCAGAGCCAAGCTGTTGCTTGATGTTGTCGCTTGTGAGCAGTAGGGTGGGACCTAAGAAGAAGGCAATAAGGCACTTAACAAACCAGGCCAGAATAGTGACAATAGATATAGTTAAATAAATAATTCATAATGACAATAATGTATACAATGTGTAGTGTTAGGATAAGTAATAACTGGATATGAATATTGAATGATACCCATGAAAGGATGATTAGAAATCCTTTTGGATTATATATAAAGGTTAATTTAAAAAAAAAGGATTAAGTTAGATTCAGTTAAGTCTTGATTATTAGGGGGGGAAATGATATGATGCAGGATATAGTCAAAATAAAGGAGGGATAATGATAATAACGTATATATATATATATGTATGGGTACAACATAAGGAAATGGGATGTAAATTGTAAACCGTGATTTGGAAAGGAGGATTAGAAAACTTTGTTATTAAATATTATAGATGTTTAGCTAGAATAGGACGTAAGGATTCAGTGTCATTGGAGGATTTTAGAAATAGTAAATGAAATGCCAGTTTGTGGTTATGTATTAAATCTTGGTATATTTTATGATGAAGGACGTTTAAACAATTATAGTCAAATGTAAATGGAGGTATGATGACGGTAACATGTATAAATATCTGAATTAAAATACTTGAGTTAATATGAATTATGTTTGTTGACTGTGGAAGAGATGCACAAAAGCCTTTTTGTAACCAGCTGATACACTTTCTACAGTATGTAAAGAAGGAAGATTTTATGTGTTGTGTTTGTTTTGAAAATAAACATTCTATTCTATTCCATTCCTATTCCTTATTCTATTGTATTATATTCTACTCTACTCCTATTCTACTCTACTCCTATTCTAATTCTATTCCTAAATTCTATTCCTAAATTCTATCCTATCCTCCATCCCTAGTCTATTTTCTTTCACCCATGTTACAATTTGCCTGCATGCAGTCGGTGGTCTACGTTTCTCACTTGTGGCCCACGGATGAGACAGACGGGAAAAAAAAAGCCAGCGGGCTCTCAATCAATCCACAAGTCTCTCTGCCGCGTTGCTTGGTGACAAGAGACAGCATGCCCTAACTTGCAAGCTAAGTTCCACCGCGGCCCTCGCCGTTGTCAACCAAATCTTTACTTTTGCAATTTTGGGGAGGGGGGGTATCGCAGCTCCTAACTCCTGGGGGTGTCTCCCCTCCCATTTTAGGATCCCCCATTACAATTCTGTGTTTCCTGCAAAAGAAAAAGAAAGAAAGAAAGACAGCTGAATGGGCAATTTGGATTTCTAGACTTAAAGGAGAGCCGATGTAGTTCGGCAGCGTGTTAAATTAGGTGGAGGGCTGAAGAGGAAGAGAGAGATTAAATGAAAAAGAAGAAGAGCCGGAGACAAAGGTCAGCAGCGATATGGACAGCCGTGCTGGGGAAACATCGCCAAAAATATATAGCCTTTAAGCCACATCAATAAACTCATTTTCCTGTTAGCGGAATGGAGCGCTACCCCAGAAGGGAAAAAGAGAGAGGTTGCTGAGCGCCGAAATACACACCGACACACCTGGGGAGGCAACAGGACCATGGAGTCCACATCAGGCTGCAGGGAAGAGCGGTCCGAATCAGAGAGGAAAGGTTGGACAGAGAGACGGACACACGTAAGAATCATGGTGGTGGAAGGGACCACGGAGTCCGACCCCCTGCTCAAGGCAGGAGACCTTCTATACCATCTCAATTGGCTGCCCAGTTTGTTTTGAGAAAAGCTCCAGAACTCATTGTTCTGTCAGGAAATGTCTCCTTAGTTCTAAGTTGGAACTTTCCTTCCTAAATGTCCATCTTTTTTTTCTTCATGTCTTGACCTCTGGGGCTTTGGAGAATAGGTTGATTTCCCCCCCCCCTCTTCTCTATGAAAGCCCCTCAAATACTGGAAGACAGTCTCCCCCCCCCAATCCTTCTCTCTCTCTCTCTCTTTTTTCTCTCCGTCTCTCTCTCTCTACTAGTCTTTCTCATTTTCTCTCTCTCTCTTTCCCTCTTCCAATCTTTTTCTCTTTTCTCTCTCCCAGCCTCTCTCTCTCTGTTTCTCTTTTATCCCTCTCTCCCTGTCTCTCTCTTAGTCTTTCTCACTTTTTTCTCTCTTTCCTTCTTCCTGTCTCTCTCTCTACTAGTCTTTTTCATTTTCTCTCTTTCCCTCTTCCAATCTTTTTCTCTTTTCTCTCTCCCAGCCTCTCTCTCTGTGTTTCTCTTTTATCCCTCTCTCCCTCTCTCTCTCTCTCTTAGTCTTTCTCACTTTTCTCTCTCTCTTTCCCTCTCCCTGTCGCTCTCTCTCTCTCCTAGTCTTTCTCTTTCTCACTTTTCTCTCTCTCTTTCCCTCTTCCAATCTTTCCCTCTCTGTTTTCTCTCTCTCCCGGTGGTCTCTTTCTCTTTCTCTCTCTATTGTGGTGATCGTTAGTAATCTCCCTCAAAGAAAAACAGCAGGTGGGAGAAAAGGAACATGGAATTATTGTTCAAAGCTGCAAAAAAAAAAAATCCCTTTGCATTTCTCCTAGGCAGGAGTTTCAATTAGCTTCTCTTATTCCTTCACGATCTGAAATTCTGTCTTTGTTCCAGTTATATTCAAATTTTTCCCCTCCTCCTTAACATCTGTTTCTTCCCTCTTTTCTTCCTACGCAGATCATTCTGGCTAGACTAAATCAGAGCAGGCCAAAGAATTTCAAGATTGCTCGTGAGAAGCCAAAAAGATAATAGTTTGAAAACGTGAGCAGATACAAAATCTGAGAAGGTGCTGTGTTTCTTTTTTAATTAGTTAGGGCTTTTTATCTTCATGGATGTTTTGTTTTCACGTAGATATGTATTTGCGCAATCCGGAACGCCGCCTTTTGAAATGAAAATACAGACAGTCCTTGACTTATGACTATAATTGGGTGCCGAATTTCCATGGCTAAACAACAGTGGCTGTGGAAGTGAACCGTACTCGATTCTACGACCTTTTCTGCCAAGGTTGTTAAGCAAATCACTTCCTTTTGTTAAGTGAACCGTGCAGTCATTAAACAAATACACCCTCCCCCCCCCCATTGACTGCTTGTCGGTTGTTCTCTGAGAGGTCGTAAAGTCAATCATATGACCCCGGCATCTGGCAACTACCATTAATAAATTGATCTTATTTTTATTTGTTCGTTAAATTTGTTTGTCAAGCATCTCACCATGAGGTTTGCAGGTTTTTGAGGGCCCAAATTTCAACCACATGATCATGGGGAATGCTGTGTTGGCTGTAATGGTGAGGACCGGTCGTAAGTCAGTGGTTTTTTTCAGTGCCTTTGTAGGTTTGAATCATTGCTGAATGAATGGCTATTAAGTCAAGGACTATCTGTACTCAGCCTCATGCAAACGGACGGCTCAATTCCTTAATTTTGTATAAATTCACTAGTTGAGGCTCAGCGTTGTCAGGCGAGAGAGAGAGAGAGAGAGAAAAGAGAAAGAGAGAGGGAGAAAAACAGAGAGAAAGAGAGAAAGGAGAAACAAAGAGAAAAGAGAGAGGAAAAACAGAAAGAGACATAAAAGAGAGAGAGAAGGAGAACGAGAAAGAAAAGAGAGAGAAAGAAAAGAGAAAGAAAGGAGAAAAGAGAAAAAGAGAAATACAATAAAAAGACAGAGAGAGAAAAAGAGAAAGAGAAAGAGAGAGAGAGAGAGAGAGAGAGAGAGAGAGAGAGAGAGAGAGAAAGGCAAGCAGGCATTGGCAAGCCACTTCTGCAAAAATAATAATAATAATAATTCTGAAAATCTTGGCCAAGAAAACTGCAGCAGCTCTTGGGAAGGAGCCCCCGTCTAAGATCTAAGAACGGTGCACCAGCAAAGGGACGGACGGACGGACGGCTGTGAGCTGCACATGCAGCTTTCCTTTATGCGCTGGAATGATGACTCATCCAGAAATGTTGACCGGGTAGGGGGAGGGAAAGGTGGAGAGAGGGAAGGGAAAGGTAGCCAGCCGACTGTATGGATGCTTTTTCTGTCCTCTAAAAAAGGATGTCAGACACAAAGCATCTGCTGTGTGGCAAAAGCCGGCGCGGGACGGGGTGCGTATTTGTTTCGTGCCCATTTCACTTTGCCGTGGTAGCCCCACCGCAGAGGGGGGAAACTGCCCGGATGGCCGAGGGCCAGCCAGACCATCTCCCACCCATGTCAATAAATAAATCTGTGTAAATCTGGCATAAGGGGGGGCAGGCTTTATGACGCCACCGATCTCTCGTCCTGCCGCAAAATGCATTTAAACAATTGGTAATGGAATTAAAAGCCGGGCGCCATAAAATGTTTCTTCTTCTTCGCCTGACTGCCAGTTGGGCATCATAAATTTTCTAATGGGAACAGGCCGTGGCTCAAAGTTGGAATGGCAGGAAATGATTTTGTGGGTGAAGAGTTGTAGACCGAGAAATCAGGATATATATCTATATCTATATCTCCCCCTTTCTCTTTCTCTCTCTGTTTTTTCTCTTTCTCGCTTTCTCTTTCTTTCTCATTCTCTCTTTCTCTGGGGAGGGAATGGAGATTTTGCAGTATCCTTCCCCTGGAGTGGGGAGGGAATGGAGATTTTGCAGTATCCTTCCCCTGGAGTGGGGAGGGAATGGAGATTTTGCAGTATCCTTCCCCTGGAGTGGGAGGGAATGGAGATTTTGCAGTATCCTTCCCCTGGAGTGGGGAGGGAATGGAGATTTTGCAGTATCCTTCCCTTAGAGTGGAGAAGGAATGGAGATTTTGCAGTATCCTTCCCCTGAAGTGGGGAGGGAATGGAGATTTTGCAGTATCCTTCCCCTGGAGTGGGGAGGGAATGGGGATTTTGCAATATCCTTCCCCCTGGAGTGGGAGGGAATGGAGATTTTGCAGTATCCTTCCCCTGGAGTGGGGAGGGAATGGAGATTTTGCAGTATCCTTCCCTTAGAGTGGAGAAGGAATGGAGATTTTGCAGTATCCTTCTCCTGAAGCGGGGAGGGAATGGAGATTTTGCAGTATCCTTCCCCTGGAGTGGGGAGCGAATGGGGATTTTGCAATATCCTTCCCGCTGGAGTGGGGAGGGAATGGAGATTTTGCAGTATCCTTCCCCTGGAGTGGGGAGGGAATGGAGATTCCCCTACCGCGCCCACCAAGCCATACCCACAGAACTGGTTTGCAAACAAATTTGAATCCCACCACTGGCCCAAAGTCACTCAGATAACTTCATCATTACAACTCACAGACTCCCTGATTTCCAGCCTGACGCATCACCGTGACATCAAACCGGCTTTTGACCCAATATTATCCTTCGCTAAAGATGATTCGCTCGAGCATTAAAAATAGATCTCTGCTATTAAAATTAACAGAATCATGACACCAGTAAGCGTCAGGTGGCAATTGAAAAGGGTTTGGCAGCTTTCCAGGAGATCTCGCATGACCTGTCAGCTAAGGAACGAAGAACGATCTCCTTTGAGTTATCATGACTCAGAAGACGTGATTACATTGACTCTCCACACCAGGTGAAAAAAGGGCAAAGCAAAACACAGAGGAGAACGCAAACCTTACTCCAGTGATGGCAAAGCTTTTCGGCCAGTGCCCTAACTGGAAGAAGCGTGCATGTATGCTGGAAACCTGAAGAACAGGTGGCCGGCATATGCATGCCTGTTTCTGGCCTCTTTTGGGTCATTTTCAGGCTGAAAAACAGCCCCCAAATTGCCTGAAAACAGCTTTGGAAATGGTCCAAACAAACAGCCTAAAAATGGCCCAAAAAACAACCTGAAAACAGCCTGGAAAAAAGCCTCTTTTATGGCCATTTTTCAGGGTTTTTTCAGGCCGAAAACAGCCCCAAAATGGCCTGAAAATTGGCCCCGAAAATGGCTCAAAAACATCCTGAAAATAGACTGGAAAACATCCTGAAAAACAGCCTCTTTTTTGGCCATTTTTCAGACCATTTTCAGCCAAAAAACAGCCTCAAAACGGCCTGAAAATGGCCCAAAAAGCAGCGAGGAAACGGCCTGGAAAACAGCCTGAAAAACAGCCTCTTTTTTGGCCATTTTTCGGGCCGTTCTCTGGCACACAGGGGCCCCTGAAGACCAGCTGGCCAGCGCACATGCACGCACCAGAAACCAGAAAAGCAGCTGGCGACGGCACGCATGTCCACCGAGAGGGCTCTGCATGCCACCTCTGGCATGCATGCCATAGGTTTGCCATCAGAGCCCTACTTGGACATCAGGGGCCCTTCCAGCTTTATTCAGATGGGCCACCCAATTTTGAGACGTATCTCCTGGACGTCCAGGTCCCTCCCATTATCTCATGGATGGGGGTCCGAAGCCACCCAGAGCCCGCGGGGGTCTTACCAATGGCGCAGAGGGCATGCTTGAGCTCCAGGGTGAAGGTCGAGAGGGGCACCTCTTCCGAGACGGGCATGATGGCCACCGTGGCGAGGTTGCTGGCTGGGTTGCTGGCGTCCCACTTGCTGCTGGCGGTGCGTAAGGCCAACTGGTGCCCTGGGGAACAGAAAACCCGTTGGAGAAGACCGTAGGCTGCTTGCCCGCGTCCCAATCGGAGGGCGAGGGAAGAAGCATCCAGAACCACATCAGAAAACTAGCACTAACGTAAAACGTGAGAAGATGGGCCCAGCTCTCAGAGACGCAGTAGAAATGGGTTTGCCAAGAGCCCGGGGAAGTCAGGAGATCCAGGCAGTTCAAATGAGTATTCAAGATTTATTAAGCTCTCTGAAAGAATCTGAACTACTAACGGTCAAAGGAAACGAGCGGGAGATAAGAAAGGAATTCAAGGTGGCTGGACTTAAGATCTCTTGTGGGAGCGCAGGGATTCGTGACTGATGACGCATTTGACCCCCTCCCTCGGGCTCATCTCCTACAGGATTAACAACAGGACATGTTGTTAACCTGGTTTTTTTTTAAAGTGTTTTAATGGTTTCTAGCGTTATTTTATCCTTTTGAAATGTTTTCTTCATTGTAATGTAGGTTTCTGAATTGTGAGCCGCCCGGAGATGGAAATCAAATCAAATCAAACTGGTCAATCAATCAATGCAAAACAGAACACCCGTTGCTGAACCGTGAGCTTCTTTTCAAGATCCGTGAGAGTTACCGCTTTGTCAATCATTCATAACAAGTAGTAGCTCTTGACGTACGGTCGCAACTGGGGCGAGGATTTCTGTGGCTAAACTGGTTGTTACATGAATCTCGCCCAAATCTCAAACCTTTTTGTGACTCACGGCGGTTGTTGAGTGAATCGAAAAGGACTGCGAAGTGGACCTGGCTTCTCTCAGTGGTTTGCGTGTTGGAACGCTGTTCCCTTCCCACCAAAGGTGGTGCCTGTTTTTCTACTCGCATTGTTTACGTGCTTTCAAACTGCTAGGTTGGCAGAAGCTGGGACAAGTCACGGGAGCTCGCTCCGTTACGCGGCGCTAGGGATTTCGAACCGCCGAACGTCCGACCTTTCTGATTGACAAGCTCAATGTCTTAGCCCCTGAGCCACCGCGTGAGTGTCACTTTTAGCAGTCGCTAATTGAACAGTGAGTAAGTCAAGCGATACTCTGTACTCTGAACACCTTATTGTAAAGGTCATCTCCTCTGTGTGGCACCTAAATTCTGGAATGTTCTCCTTGCTCGGCGAGAGCATTTAAGCAGCCAAAGGAGACAAGAATCTCATTCCTTAACTCCCCCCCCCCCCTCACCCTCCCTGGGCGTTTTGAGTGGGATTCATAATCATGGGTATTTTAACTATTCTGTCTTTTCCTTTGACTGGCAGACACCTCGAGCGCCCTAAGAATAGAAATGCGGGGTATAAACCAAATATAGGAAGGAAGGAAGCCACAGATGAGGTGGGTGAAGAGAAGATACGTGGATTGATGAGGTAGGACAAGGAGAAAGTGATTTCCAGTGGTGAAATTCAAACGTTTTTACCATCGGTTCTGTAGGCTCAGCTTGGTGGGCGTGGCAGGGGAAGGATACTGCAAAATTCCCATTCCCTCCCCACTCCAGGGAAAGAATACTGCAAAATCCACATTCCCTCCCCACTCCAGGGGAAGGATATTGCAAAATCTCCATTCCCTCCCCACTCCAGGGGAAGGATACTGCAAATCTACATTCCCTCCCCACTCCAGGGGAAGGATACTGCAAAATCCCCATTCCCTCCCCACTCTAAGGGAAGGATACTGCAAAATCTCCATTCCCTCCCCACTCCAGGGGAAGGATACTGCAAAATCTCCATTCCCTCCCCACTCCAGGGGAAGGATACTGCAAATCTACATTCCCTCCCCACTCCAGGGGAAGGATACTGCAAAATCCCCATTCCCTCCCCACTCTAAGGGAAGGATACTGCAAAATCCCCATTCCCTCCCCACTCCAGGGGAAGGATACTGCAAAATCTCCATTCCCTCCCCACTCCAGGGGAAGGATACTGCAAATCTACATTCCCTCCCCACTCCAGGGGAAGGATACTGCAAATCTACATTCCCTCCCCACTCCAGGGGAAGGATACTGCAAATCTACATTCCCTCCCCACTCCAGGGGAAGGATACTGCAAAATCCCCATTCCCTCCCCACTCTAAGGGAAGGATACTGCAAAATCTCCATTCCCTCCCCACTCCAGGGGAAGGATACTGCAAAATCTCCATTCCCTCCCCACTCCAGGGGAAGGATACTGCAAATCTACATTCCCTCCCCACTCCAGGGGAAGGATACTGCAAAATCCCCATTCCCTCCCCACTCTAAGGGAAGGATACTGCAAAATCCCCATTCCCTCCCCACTCCAGGGGAAGGATACTGCAAAATCCCCATTCCCTCCCCACTCCAGGGGAAGGATACTGCAAAATCCCCATTCCCTCCCCACTCCAGGGGAAGGATACTGCAAAATCCCCATTCCTCCCCACTCCAGGGGAAGGATACTGCAAAATCTCCATTCCCTCTCCACTCCAGGGGAAGGATACTGCAAAATCCCCATTCCCTCCCCATTCATTCAGAATCCATGGAGAGGGGAGCCAGATTTGACTTCCCAAACCCGGTTATTGATTTAACCAGGGACGCGGTGGCTCAGGGGCTAAGACGCTGATCTTGTCGATCAGAAAGGTCGGCAGTTCGGCGGTTCGAATCCCTAGCGCCGCCTAACGGAGCGAGCTCTCGTGACTTGTCCCAGCTTCTGCCAATCTAGCAGCTCGAAAGCACGTCAAAAATGCAAGGAGAAAAGTAGGAACCACCTTTGGTGGGAAGGGAACAGCGTTCCGTGCGCCTTCTAGTCATACCGGCCACATGATCACAGAGACGTCTTCGGACAGCACTGGCTCTTCGGCTTTGAAACGGAGATGAGCACCGCTCCCTAGAGTCGGGAACATGTCCGTGTGGGTAAGCTTTACTAATTTAACCACTGCAGAGGTTCACTTCACGAATGTGGCTGGGAAAGTCGTAAAATGGGACAAAAGCTCACTGAACCATTTTCTTACTTAGCAAGATAAATTCTGGCCTTTGGGCGTAAGTCAAAGATAGCTGGGTTGTCCCATTCTTCCACCTCTAATTGCATGCACAAGCCATCCCGCTTTCTACCTACCCAACCCCAAGGAGCAGAAGAAAGAGCCAAAGCATCCCGTATCCTACCCCCTTGCTGTAGATTTCCAAGGATCTTTTCACCCAGCAAATGGATAAGCCGCGTCACGACCTGAAAGAGAAAAGAGGAGATGGGGGAGAAAAACAGAGATGTTCTAGATTGCTTCTCTCCTTGATTAGTTTCCACCCATTGCTTCTTGTCCTGCCCTCAGGTGCCTTGGAGAATAGCTTGACTCCCTCTTCTTTGTGGCAGCCCCTGAGATATTGGGAGACTGCTATCATGTCTCCCCTAGTCCTTCTTTTCATTAAACTAGAGATACCCAGTTCCTGCAACCGTTCTTCATATGTTTTAGCCTCCAGCCCTCTAATTATCTTTGTTGCTCTTCTAGGGTCTTTCTAGAATAGAGCTTGAAGGGCCCTCTTCCATTCCTGGTTGTGTTCTCACCACGTGGCATTCCTTCCAGCCCCTCCTCTCTGGGGCAGCCCCTCAAATATTGGAAGACTGCTATCCTGTCTCCCCTGGTCCTTCTCTTCACTAGACTAGCCATGCCCTGTTCCTGCAACCGTCTATCGTATGTTTTAGCCTCCAGGCCTTTGATCATCTTAGATAGATTCAGTTTAACAGAGTTGGAAGGGACCTTGTAGGTCATCTAGTCCAACCCCCTCTGCCCAAGCAGGAGACCCTAAACCATTCCTGACAGAGGGCAGTCCAGTCTCTTCTTGAAAGCCTCCAGGGATGAAGCGCCCACAACGTCCAAAGGCAACTTCTGTTCCATGGGTTGATTGTTCTCCCTGTCAGAAAATTCCTCCTTATCTCCACGTTGAATCTCTCCTTGTTCAGTTTCCACCCATTATTCCTTGTCTGGCCTTCGGAGGGCTTTGGAAAATAGCTTGACCTCCTCCTCCTCCTCCTCTCTATCTCTATCCCTGTTTTCTTTTTTTCCTCTCCGTTGTTTCTTTGGACGGTGAGTTTATGTGGGTTTCTTTTACGTGCGTGCTTTGGGGAAATGTCATGAATGTCATTGGAACGAAGTAACCCCAGGTGTCCTGGTTCCTGGATGTCGGATGGGTGAGAGGCAGGCCGGTGGCGTGAACGTCTGAAGCCCAGGGAGGTCAGAGCCGGAGGGAAGGAGGGTGGGAAAGAGAGGGAGGGCTCTGCAGCCTGCTTTTACACGGCCACGATGGGTTTGAAAACAACTGTGGAGCCCCAGCACAGCATGCTGCCTTCTGCCACTGGGTGAGTCACTCTGCGGCTGCTATGGCAACCTAGCAGGAACATCAATTTTGGGTTGGAACAATGCGTCTGGCACGCATTCTGCTGGGGACTTTGAAAGCTGCTTTGCTTGGGGAAAGGAGGCATGCTGTCCCACCCGCCCCCCCTTCCGTGGAAAGAGAGGGAAAACTTCCATTTCTAGGTGCCTAAGATGTCAGTAAACACATTTTTTAAAGGAAGAAAGAAAAGAGAGGGGGGGAGGAAAGAAGGAAGGGAAAGAAAGAAAGAGAGAGAGAGAGAAAGACAGGAAGAGAAAGAGAGAGGGGGGAAGAAAGGAAGGAAGGGAGAGAAAGAAGGAGAAAGAAAGAGAGAGAGAGAGAGAGAGAAAGGAAGCAAGAGAGAAAGAAAGAGAGAGAGAGAAAGGAAGGAAGGAAGAGAGAGAAAAAAAGAAAGAGAGAGGAAGGGAGAGAGAGAGAGAGAGAGAAAGAAAGAGAAAGGAAGGAAGGAAGAGGAAAGAAAGAGAGAAAGAAAGAAGAGAGAAAGAGAGAGACGAAAAAGAAGGAAAGGAAGGGAGGAAGGAAGAAATGGAGAGTAACCAAGAAAGAAAGAAAGAAAGAAAGAAAGAAAGAAAGAGAGGGAGGGAGGGAGGGAGGGAGGGAGGGAGGGAGAGGAAGGAAGGAAGGAAGGAAGGAAGGAAGGAAGGAAGGAAGGAAGGAAGGAAGGAAGGAAGGAAGGAGCTGCAACAAGACAGCCAAACTTTTTCTCCAGCAATTTGGCACTTCTTCAAAACTTTACAGCCAGCCAGGAAAGAAAAGGAATCCTGGCCACTTGTGGTATCAGGAGTGATCCGTTCTCTCCGTGCAGAGGATAATGTGCCTTGTAGTCTACCGGGAGCAAAGTCGCAGGCGGCTTAAAGGATTTGTGCCTGACATCTGCTCATGCAGTGGAGGAGTGGTGAGGTGGAGCTCTCGCCTCACAATCAGGAGGGTGTGAGTTCAATCCTAGGTAGAGGCAGATATTTCTCTCTCTGGGCACGATAACAATAGATCTGCTGAACAAAACTCCGCATTGGTGACAAGAAGGGCATCTGGCCAGTAAAAACTCAGCTCAATTCAGTTGCTCAGACTTCACCCTGCAAGGGATTATGGGGTTCATTAAAAGACGATGATCTGAATCTTATAAGCAGAATGGAAAAAACAACAATGACCTTGTTGTGGTGTTTGTCTCACTTCCCAGACGGGTAGTCCTCGGCTTACGACCACAATGGGGACCCGAATTCCCATCGCTAAGCGAGGTGCTTCTGAATTGAGTCATTGCCCAATTTTCACAATCAGTTTTGCTACGGTGGTTGAGCAAAATCATTTCAGTTGTTAAACGAATCACGCGGTCATTAAGCCAACCTGGCTTCCTCCATGAAATTTCACTTGTCGGAAGACATGTAGGAAGGTCACAAATGATGGGTCATGTCACACACACACACACACACACACACACCCTAAGATGCTGCAACCGTCGTACGTGCGAGCCAGTTGCCAAGCACTCAGATCCTAAACGTGGGAACGCCGCAGTGGTCGTAAGTGTGAGGATTGGTGATAGATTCCTTCTTTTCCAGCACGGTTTCAACTTCAAACATTCACTGAACAAACGCCTGTAACTCCATCACTAGCCGTGAAGCCAATTTCTTCTCCATCGTATCTAAAAACCTAAAGTTATTATTTCGTTTTAAAAAAAGGGATGTATTTCTTTCAGATGCTGATCACGAAATGCCCTCAACGCACCCGTGAGAAAAATCTCCACCATCTTTGCGTTCGTATCACAATTGGAGCGCAGCTTTCAGGGCGCTGCTTGCTTAAGTAGGGCAGGGGAAAATAAGTCAGAAGGGAACGCTGCGGCCCAGTTCTCCGACGAAAAAATCCACCACAACCGCTTGGCTTAGCAAGAATAGACAGATGGAGCCGTCTTCTAAAAATAAACCAGCTTTCAAACGTAACGCACAAACCAAGTTGTCAGAGTGACAACACACACACCGGCAATCGCTGTGCTAAGGCGCCTGTGAAGTGAGCTATCCAATCCCACTGTGTAGGGATAATTCTTCCCCTGAGTTAATTGATTTATTGCATTTAATACAAATACAATAGCAGAGTTGGAAGGGACCTTGGAGGTCTTCTAGTCCAACCCCCTGCCTAGGCAGGAAACCCTACACCACTTCAGACAAACGGTTATCCAACATCTTCTTAAAAACCTCCAGTGTTGGAGCATTCACAACTTCTGGAGGCAAATTGTTCCACTGATTAATTGTTCTCACTGTCAGGAAATTTCTCCTTAGTTCTAAGCTTTTCTCCTTGATTAGTTTCCACCCATTGCTTCTTGTCCTGCCTTCAGGTGCCTTGGAGAATAGTTTGACTCCCTCTTCTTTGGGACAGCCCCTGAGATATTGGAAGACTGCTATCAAGTCTCCCCTGGTCCTTCTTTTCATTAAACTAGCCATGCCCAGTTCCTGCAATAGTATGTTTTAGTCTCCAGTCCCCTAATAGTCTTTGTTGCTCTTCTTTGCCCTCTTTCTAGAGTCTCCACATCTTTTCTACATCGTGGCGACCAAAACTGAATGCCGTATTTATTAGCATTTGTCCAACAAAAACAAGAACAAAAGAATAAAAAATACAGGGACAATAGACACATTAGCACACTGACGCACGCTCCCTCCAGTAGCCACTTAAGTACGATGTAAAGGTCCGCGGAAGTCAATTTGGGATGGAAACTGTGAAAATTTGTAGCTGACTCAGGTAAGAGCAGTGACGGCAAACTTTTTCGGGGAAAAGGTTGCGCAAGAAACATCGCATGCATACGCACACACTTGTCAGGGTGGGTCGTGCTCCGGAAAAGCCAAACTTCTGAATTCTAGCATGCATGCGTGCCCAAAGATCAGCTGGTCGGCGTGCAGGCGCAGGCCAGTTTTTGGCACTGCCATGCGCGAAAGGACCACACTCTTGAAAAGCCAAACCTCTGAGTTCTGGCGGCCATGCACAGCCAAAAATCAGCTGGCAGGCATGCATGCCCACTGGTTTTCGGCACTGCCGTGAAAATGTGACGGACAGCTGATCGCCGTGCGCACATGTGCGCGAGGACCCCGGAAGAGAAATAGGCAAGGCCGTGCATGCCGGGCGACGTGATTCCATGTGCCACTTTGGGTAGGTGTGCCACAGCTCCGCCGTCATGGAGGTAGCGCATTCCCGACTTTGACGGCTCCGTTACAGCAATCTTATGCTTTACAGCCAAGTTGGAAATGATTTACGCTGAGTTTAAAGCGCATTTCGGAGCCTGCGTTGCTGCGATTCCAACAAAACAAAGCCGTTTGCGGGTAAAACGCACAACTTTGCATGCAATGCCTAGAGTTGGGAATTGGAGAGGGCAGGCAGTTCAGACTTCCTACCTGGGGGAACTTGCGTTTGATGGAGATCAGCGCTCCCTCTGGGAGTTTGGCCAGCTCGGAATCCCGAACGGCGTGTACCGTGGTCGCCCTGGGTTGGTGAGTTAGTGCTTCAACCTGAGAGGAAGAGAGACCAAAAATGGTTATTCAATTTGCGTCAGAAATCGTTGACCCGAGAAGGGACCGGTCATCGTTCACTAAACAAGTTAGAATCCCGGATATTCTACTTCTTCTCCTTTCACCATAGATCTTTATTGATTTGGGCACATATCAAAGGGCAGAGTTCCACAAACAAATAATTACTCAAATTGGATGTTTTAAAAAAGCCATTTAAAATGGAATTGGAATCAAATACGATTTTAAATGACTTTGGAATCAAATACAATAATTGAAGAGATTGATAAAGGTCAAGGTTCCCCTCGCACAGTCGTTCCCGACTCTAGGGGGCGGTGCTCATCTCCATTTCAAAGCCTTCTGGTGCTTTGGAGAATAGCTTACTCCCTCTTCTTTGTGGCAGCCCCTCAAATATTGGAAGACTGCTATCATGTCTCCCCTCGTCCTTCTTTTCATCAAATTAGACCTATCCAGTTCCTGCAACCGTTCTGTGTTTGGGTCTCCAGCTCCCTAATCTTCTTGGTTGCTCATCTCTCTACTCTTTCTAGAGACTCAAAAACTTTTTTTTACACCGTGGCGACCAAAACTGGATGTGATTATTATTATTTTTTAGCAAGTGACATGAAGGAATAGGGCATGTGTTTTTTAGCTGATTGCTTTTCACATCGAGGGCACAATGGAACAGCGCAAACAGTAGCCAAGCGGGTGCCTTCATCCAAAGCGTCTGGAAATGGGTGGAGGAATGCTTCGGGATGGGATTGGAGAAGGAGAACGAAGAAGAGCCAAGAGGAGCGTAACACTAGAGAATTCTGCAAGAACAGAGTGTCTCCTTCGAAAACCCTCTTAGGGCCACTCCTGCTTGCCAAAGGATCTCAATCGTACGGAAGGAAAGCCAACATTTCTGCTGCACTGTTGAGGCCGCCAAGGCACTTCAAGTTGAACAAAGATGCGGAGTGCTCTCTCTCTCTCTCTCTCTCTCCCTCTCTCTCTTGATGAGTAGACAAGCAGCAGAGTTTGCACGCCATGCCAGAAAGAGGAGACGTCCGGCATTGAAACGTGTCTCCAAAAGAGCTCGTCTCCTCTGGGACATATCCAAGGAGAAGGAGAACCTCAACGTGCAGGTAGAAGGGGTTCTCCATAGAACTTCTCCACAGGAATAAAGGAATGGCTTTGCCTTCTTCTGTCCTTTTTTTATTTATTTATTTCCCCCATAAGGAATACTGTAGTGAGTCATAAGGCAGCCTGTTGCATCCCGCCAGCAGCCAGAGGAGCTGGTGACAGATTCGTGCAATGAGGAGGGTTGGGGAGGAAGATGGGCCAGCCCTGGAGTCTGGGGAAGGCTCTGAGGAGGGCTCTGTGTCGGAGGCAGAGAGGGGGCCAGAGTCGGAGATCAGTGAGGCTGGAGCCTGTTCCCAGTGTGCCAATAAAGAATTCTATTCTATTCCATTCCATTATGTCTATTCTGTTCCATATTTCTATTCTATTCTACATTTTTATTCTATTTCTATTCCATTTCCATTTCCTATTCTATTCCTATTCCCATTCCCATTCTATTATATTCCATTCCATTCTTTCTATTCTGTTCTGTTCTGTTCCATATTTCTAACTCTATTCCTATTCCATTTCCTTTTCCATTTCCTTTTCCATTTCCTTTTCCATTTCCTTTCCATTTCCTTTTCCATTTCCTTTTCCATTTCCTTTTCCATTTCCTTTTCCATTTCCTTTTCCATTTCCTTTTCCATTTCCTTTTCCATTTCTAATTCCAATTCCTATTCTATTCTATTCCATTCCATTCCAATCCAATCCATTCAATTCCATTCCATTATTTCTGTTCTGTTCCATATTTCTATTCTAGTCTATTCTATATTTCTATTTCTAATTCTAATACTTCTAATTCTAACTCTATTCCTATTCCATTTCTCATTCCCATTCCCATTCCCATTCCATTTCTATTCTATTCTATTCTATTTCTATTCCATTCTTTAAAGAGTAAGTTAATTGGCTCTCTATTTGAGGTAAGGAATCTTCTTCGGATTTCAACCCAGCGTTGAAATCAAGCCCTCCAAGGGAAATTGCTATTTGCATCGTGGACAAAATGAGGGATTAATCACATCATTAATTTTTTTTTCTGGTCCAGATAAAAATCCTTTTTACATTCTCAAGAGGCAGGGCACTTAAACCACTTACACAAACGCGCGAGCGTTTTGGTGCTTTTGCAAAAAGCTTGGAAATCAGTCGAGGGAAGGGCCGGTTAATTAAGCTTTTAATTAGCCAAGATCGATTCTTATTGATGGCTGGTTGCTGGGGTTTTTTTTTTTTTTTTTGGTTACCATTCAAAGCAAACAAAAAGAAAATCCTTCTAAGTGGAGAAGGTTTGGGTACTTATTCAAGATTATATTCTCAATTACCATCAATCTTTCAAAAAGCCTTTAGAATACCTGAGGCTCTCTGCGTTCCAATAAGAATGATAAAAATCAAGGTAAAGGTTCCCCTCCCGCCTATGTGATAGTCGTTCCCAACTCTACGGGGCAGTGTTAATCTCCGTTTCAAAGCTGAAGAGCCAGCACTGTCCAAAGACGTCTCTGAGGTCGTGTGGCCGGCGTGACTCAACGGCGAAGGCGCACAGGACGCTGTTCCCTTCCCGCCAAAGGTGGTTCCTATTTTTCTACTTGCATTTTTTATGTGCTTTCGAACTGCTAGGTTGGCAGAAGCTGGGACAAGTCACGGGAGCTCATTCCGCCCTAGGGATTCAAACCGCCGAACGGCCAACCTTTCAGATCGACAAGCTCAGCGTCTTAGCCAATGAGTCCCCTTTTATTACTATTTAGCAATGGAGCAGGAAGAGTCGCAAAATGGGGGGGACAAAACCCGTTTCACAAATTTCTCACTCAGCAACGCTAACTTTGGGCTCAAGGGTGGATCGTACGTTGAGAGCTCCCTGCGTTGCATTTGCAAAGGCCCGCTTGACGCTTGACTTCAATCGCTTGAGTCTCGATCTTCCTTCTCGGCAGGAGGAAAGCTAGCGGGTACGAGAGACAAGAAATCCTTTTTCAGATCCCAGCCAAGAGAAACGCAAGCGGTTTGCTCCTTGCCCTCCTTCGCGCTAATATTTATGAGCTGAATTAACTAGAAAGTTTAGAACCGGCGCATTTGATCCCTCTCTCCTGGAGCATATAATGGAATTTGTTGCCTCACCAGCTGGCTTTGAGCAGTTCTTGTTAATTTAATTTCAGATGCGCCGTGATATATCACCAGCGCCGGGGCAGCCTGGCACTGCGGAAGCCGCTTTCTTTGGCTGAAGAGTTTGCTTAAAGTGAAGTTGACCGTGACTCACAGACGTGAATTGTATTGTTCTGACCGAGGCTTCCCGAGAGCATGAAGCAAACTCCCGACAAAAAAACCTTTTATTAATTCCCTGTGAATTCTGCTCACTCACATCCAGCAAAGTCTTTCGAGGGAGGATTTACACTCGCAAACATATCGGGATAACATCCAACCATCCCTGGCCTACGTCACCTCCAACATGACTTCAAGGTCCCTTCCGATTCTGTGATTCTGTGATTCTGTCTCTTGCTCCAGCAGGGGGCTAGACTAGATGAACTCCAAAGTCCCTCTTGTGGTCTGCCAGTGGCCTACGGAGTTGGCAACAGAGCCGGACAGTGAGGAGGTTGGGGAGGAAGATGGGCCAGTCCTGGAGTCTGGGGAAGGCTCTGATGAGGGCTCTGTGTCGGAGGCAGAGAGGGGGCCAGGGCCGTCTGACAGTTATCAGCTGCCTTCAGAGTCAGACATCGGTGAGGCAGACAAACAGCTGGAGCCTGTTTCCAGCGTGCGCATGCGCAGAGTTGCCAGACAAAGGGAGCAGCTAAAGAACAGGGGTCGACTTGGGAGTAAGGCCACAGGTGGACGATGAACGGCCCCTCCCAGAGGAAATAAAAGAGGAGCGAAAGGGGAGTGGAGTTTGCAGGAGACTATTACTTCGCTTCATTGGTTCGTGACTCTCTGAGACTCCTTGCAAGGTTTTGCAGATATCAACCTTTTAGCTCTCCAAGCCAGATAAGGTCTGTGACTGTAAATCCTCCTTTGAAACATTTTGCTGGATGTGAATGAGCAGAATTCACAGTCAATTAATAAAAGGAGTTTTTGTCGGGACCAGGAGTTTGCTTCAGGCTCTTAGGAAGCCTCGGTCAGAACAGTCCCTTGTGATTTTGTGACTGTCACGCGATCTCCGCTAAAAGCCCCAGGCAGGACTGTCAGCCGGCCCCCTCCTGTCCTTACCACGCCAATCAGGTCCCCCCGTCCGTATTCTCCGGTCAGGTGTTTTTTCCCGTCGTCCAACCGGATGACCGAGCGGAGACGTCCGTTCAGGACAATGTAGGTACAGTCTGAATGATCCCCTTGCCTAGAAAGGAGAATGAGATTAGGGGAAAGGAAGGTTAGTTGTGAGAAGGAAAGGTCTTGGGAACAGGGAAAAGAGGATGGACCCACTAGGAAAAGGAAGTTTCATGGAGTCCTGAGAAAGAAGGAATGCGTGGAAAATGTCCAGAAAGCATGAAAAAGAACACAAAAGTGTGAAAACCTACTGTTATGTGTGGAAAAGTGTGTTGTGGCTGGCAGCAGAGCCCAGGACAGTGAGGAGGGTTGGGGAGGAAGATGGGCCAGTCCTGGGGGCTGAGGAAAGCTCAGATGAGGGCTCCGCATCAGAGGCAGAGAGGGAGCTAGACAGCAGTGAGGCAGAAGAACAGCTGGAGCTTGTTCCCAGTGTGCGCGTGTGCAGAGCTGCCAGAAGACAAGAACAACTAAGTAAGCAGGGTTGACTTAAGAGTAAAGCCACTCCTTGGAGGTGATTGGCCCCTCCCAGAGGAGGCAAAAGAGGAGCGACTGGGGAGGGGGCTTTTGCAGGAATCAATTCGTTCCTTTGGTCCAGAAAGTTCTGTTTGTGATTATAAGAGACTCTGCGTCAAGTGTTGCCTTGCCCTGCGTTTGGAAACTCGTTATCTGGCAGCTCTCCAAGCGAGATAAGGTTCGTGTTGATGAATATTCCTCTGAAAGACTCTTTGCCAAGCCTTGCAGACTGTGAATGAAAGGTATTCATTCCAGTCCTGTAAATAAAAGAGGCTTTGTTGGGATCAAGACTTTGCTTCTTGCTTTCAAAGGAAGCCTGGGTCCGAACAGACTGTAGGAAAGCAATCCTCTGGATTTTATTTGCTGTGCGGTAGTCCTCGACGTACGACCGTTGGCTTGGTGACTTTTCAAAGTCACAACGGTGCAGAAAAAAATAGACTTATACACCGCTTCACAGGGCTCTACAGTTTATAGAGGCAACAAAAAATCGGAGTCCACATTTTACCAACCTCAGAAAGGATGGAAGGCCGAGTCGACCTTGAGCCAGGTGAGACTCGAACCACCAAGGTGGCTTTCGGCCAGTCCTCACGCTTACGACCCTTTCAGCATCCATGCACGCACCTGATCGCCACTGGGCAACCTTCCCGGCGGGCTTCCACCAAGCAAAGTTGACGGCAGGGTAGAGGGAGCCCTGCGACGTCTCCCTTAAGGACGGTGGCGCTTCGCTTCACGACTTCAGCAATAGAGTTTGGGTGCCCCACAACAGCTTGTTAATTTGCCAGCAGCTATTGCGGTCGTTAAGTCGAGGACTCTCCCTTCTTTGGTCCTTGGGCGATTCCCGAGCGGTTCCTACCTGTAAACGGCGCGTCCAGCTTCTACCTCCATCCAATCCAGGGCGAAGTCGATTTGCCTCACAAAGGGTGACATGCGCTTCACCACCATATGAGCTACACCCAGGACGACTGTGGGCTGCTCCCGCATGATCCTGGAAGGAGAGACCGACCAGAAAGGTTCACCCATGGGGGAGGGGAGGGGAGGGGAGGGGAGAGATGAACCCCAAAGGGGCTCATTCAAAGCATTGGGATGCTAAGCGGTTAAGAATATGGTTCTTTGCAAGGCCCCCACATACAATATGGGTAGTTCTCGGCTTACAGCTATTCACTATAGTAACCGTTCGAAGTGGCAGCGGCGCTAAAAAAGACACTTACAACCAGTCCTTGCGCTTATGACCGTCACAGCATCCCTGCAGACATGTGATCAAAATCCAGGCACTTAGCAACTGGCATGTATGCATGTATGTATAAATCTCTCTCCCCCAAACATATATCTATCTATCTATCTATCTATCTATCTATCTATCTATCTATCTATCTATCTATCTATCTAGCATATATATATATCTATCTCTATCTATCAATCATATCAATCAATCATATTTATCTATCAATCATATCTATCTATCTATCTCTATCACCTATCTATCTATCTATCTATCTATCTATCTATCTATCTATCTATCTATCATCTACCTACCTACCTACCTACCTACCTATCATATCTATCTATGATATCTATCAATCAATTAATCTATCATATCTATCTATCAAGCATATCTATCTATCTATCTCTATCTATCAATCATATTTATCTGTCAATCATATCTATCTATCTCTATCTCTATCTATCTATCTATCTATCTATCATATCTATCTATCTCATATCTATCTATCTATCTATCTATCTCTATCTATCTCTATCTATCTATCATATCTATCTCTCTCTATCTATCTATCTATCTATCTATCTATCTATCTATCTATCATATCTATTATCAATCTATCATATCTATCTATCTCTATCTATCTATCATATCTATCTATCATATCTATCATATCTATCTATCTATCTATCTATCTATCTATCTATCTATCTATCCATCATATCTATCTATATCTATCTATCAATCTATCAATCGACCAATCTATCTAGCTACCTAGCGATCCATCCATCCATCTCTTTTCATCCCCCCTTTATTATTTTATAAGGAACTCAAGGTGGCAAGCATATCTAATGCTCCTTCCTCTTTCTATTCTCCCCACGACAACAACCCTGTGACGTGGGGTGGGCCGAGGTGGGTTGAGAGGCAAGGACCTGATCTGAACCTCTTCGCCTCTTCTCCACGCATCCCAATGATAGTTTAATTAAAGCTGGCTCCAAGAGCCCTCCTACCCTGCCCTTGGTTAGGAGACAGGGACCCTGTATTTAGCACATCGCAGCTGGGTGTCAAGCTTAAGTATGCAATTAGCTGGCAGCTGCTCCAGACTTAATCCTGCGGTGGCAGAGGCATGCCACAGGCAAAAAGCCGGCACATCCCTGCTCAACTGGTTCTGTTGACGTTCCCCTGGGCAGGAGGAGACAATGGTGGTCCTTGTTCCATTGCCTTCTTCTCTGCCCTTTAGTGAAACTTTGGGGTATGGACCAGCAAGAGACCAGCAAAATCTTTACCCCCCAAAAAAGGCAACTTTTAAGGACTGGAGAAAAAAAAATAGAAAGACGTCAATGCTTTAAGGGTCCCTTAGTGGCTAAGACGCTGAGCTTGTCGACCAGAAAGGTCGGCGGTTTGAATCCCCAGCGCCGCGTAACGGAGTGAGCTCCCGTGACTCATCCCAGCTTCTGCCAACCTAGCAGTTCGAAAGCAAGTAAAAAATGCAAGTAGGAAAATAGGAGCCACCTTTGGTGGGAAGGGAACAACATTCCGTGCGCCTTTGGCATTGAGTCATGGCGGCCACATGACCACGGAGATGTCTCCGGACAGCGCTGGCTCTTCAGCTTTGAAAGGGAGATGAGCACCACCCCCTAGAGTCAGGAACGACTAATACGTATGTGCAAGGGAAACCTTTTAAATGCTTTAAGCTAGGCAAGAGGGAATTCTAGTATCAGCTCGCCTGCTAGATGTTAAGAAGTCAATCCTTCTATTCAAATGGAGAATATAGGCAGTCCTCAACTTGCGACCTCATTCGAGCCCAACCTTTCTGTCTGCTAAGCGAGACATTTGCGAAGGGAGTTTTGTCCCGTTTTGCGACCTCCCTTGCCACGGTGGCTAAGTGAGTCACCGCAGTTGTTAAGTCGGTAACACAACTTTGCTGGTCAGAAGGCCGCAAAAGGGGATCGTGTGAACCCCTCACCTCCCCCCCACCCCCCGCAGGGTTTTATGACCGTCCTAATTGAAAATCGGTAGCCAAGTGTCCGAATTTTGATTGTGTGTCTATGGGGAGGCTGCAACAGTCGTGAGTGTGAAAAACTTTTTTTTCCATGCCCATTGTAACTTTGAACAGTCACTAAATGGACGGTTGTCAAGTCGAGGACTGCCCGTAGAAGAGGAAGAAGGGAAGGAGGGACTCACTCGTAAAAGTGGGACTTGGAGATAGCCAGGAAGGTGCAATCGCGGTTAGCCTTGATGGTGAAGATGAGAGGCTCCCCCGTGAGGACCGCGAGTTGCCCCACCAGCTCCCCTGGGTGGGTCAGGAACAGGCAGGTCTCTTCCTCCGAATCGATCTTCCGCTGGTAGACGTGCAAAACCCCCGAGATCACAAAACGGATGCTGACATCCTACGAGAGAGCAAGTCAAACGCACCCGTCGTTCGCAGGAAGGCCGAACCTTCCTGCTGGCGGCATTGGAACAATTTTTACAGAAGATTTTTTTACATTTTCGAGCCGTGTGTCCGACAGCAGCCCCCCCCCACAAAAAAGCTACCATATTTTTCGGAATATAAGACGCTCCGGGGTATAAGAGGCACCTTCGTTTTTGGGGAGGAAAATAAGCAAAAAAAATATTCTGCTTCTGCCTACCAGCATCCATGGTACTCATCTGGCGAGCGTCCTGTCAGAGTGTGAGAGAGTTGAGGGCTGTTTGGAAACAAGCAGTATTTGCTGTGTGAGCAACAAGGAAGGCGAAGCAAGGAGCCTGGGCGTGGCTTGTTCTGTACTAAAGCTGCAGGCTGTGCTGATCTCTGAAACTAAAACTGAAAGTGAAACTTCTCTCCTCTGCTGAACGTTGGAAAACCTGCTTTTGGTATTGTATATTTACTTCATGTGTTATATTATCTATAAAGAGATGCTACTGAATCCTGCTGACTGTGTGTGCTTTCTGAATGTGATTGCCGCTGCAAACTCTCACACATCCTTGCAGCAAATAGCGAACAGCCAAGTCAGCTTCAGCACATTATTGCTGCCTGCTTCAGCAGGAGCAGCTGATTGGCGGGTGAATCAGCTTCCCGGAATACCCCCAATCAGTTATCCCAGGCTGCAGGGATTGCCCCAGACCATCTCCTCCTCTGTGCCTTGCGTTTTTGGCTACATTCAATGTATAAGACGCACCCAAATTTTCACCTTCTGGGGGGGGGGGGGGGGGGGGGAGAGAAAGTGTGTCTTATACTCCAAAAAATACGGTAATACAATCCTGGTGTCAGGGTTCTGAGAGATGCCCTAATTAAATCATGTGCCTCCAGACAAGCTTCAAAAGAAATCCAATTATTTATTAGGAGCTCCGTGTCGACATGTTCCCAAATGAAGCCAGTTCTGACCCCATGTAATTTACAGCCCTAATCATGACTTTGTTTTCCCCCTCCCCCTCCCCCCAGTGTGTGTCATCAATCACATTCGCCAATGGAGCAATTTCATGGGTTGTAGAGATCACTCCCCTCCGGCTGCTGCGGGTAACCCTTGGAGACAGCCTTGAGAAAGCTATGTCTGGAATGTGCTCCTGTCTTTGGCTGCCGTGTTGCTTCGTTGGTTTCCCCTCCTCCTTGCCTATGGCAACTCGAAAGCAGGGCATGGATGCTTTGCGAGTTGACACATGGCTTGTTATAAACAGAGGCACAGGATCTGCCATTTTGGCCCAACCTCACTCTCGCGCCCATTCACACCTTATCCGTGTGTTTGACACTTACCTGGTCACCTTGCCGTGACACCATCGTCCCTGCAGTGACCTGATGAAGGGTCACTTTCCCATTCAAGAGAGAGAGATCCTAAACAAGCATTAAAAAAAAACATAAAAGCATTTTTAAAAAGCTTAAAAGAACACTTGTCTCTTTTCTAAGCACTGGAAACGAAACTGGATCTCAGGATGCCACTGCAGAAGTCCCTACATTCTAACTGGATGGCAGGACACGCTGGAGTGAGATCACA
The DNA here is from genome assembly GCF_964273705.1 of Natrix helvetica. Lineage (NCBI taxonomy): Eukaryota > Metazoa > Chordata > Lepidosauria > Squamata > Natricidae > Natrix > Natrix helvetica. The sequence goes on from NC_138565.1 coordinate 3,160,004, forward strand.
GCACAGAGGTGAGCAAACGTTGAACCAGGGGAGAAAAAAAAAACACCCAAGGAATTGAGTTTCAGAAATGGAGCTGCTGAAGATTCGCTATTCGGAAGGTAGGAGAAGCGGAAGAAGTCACGTTTTTTAAAAGTTCTACAGCCAAGGGGACAACAGATTCATCCACAAGTCCTTCTGACTCACCTTGAAGGATTCATAGATGCATCTTCAGAGATTCGGCACAGCAATAATCTTTACTTTTAAAAACAACATACCTGCTGCGTGGCCTGAATCTGAAAACGACATTTAACACAGCACAAATTCTGACTAAAACTGAGATCGGCATATGTGGGCGTGATTGGGGTAGACTGCAGGGATGATACAGAAATATAATGTTATGTCATTTTTGTTGTGGCCCACCGGCGGCCAGCGGAGCTGGCAGCAGAGTCTGACAGTGAGGAGGGTTGGGGAGGAACATGGGCCAGTCCTGGGGGCTGAGGAAAGCTCAGACGAGGGCTCTGAATCGGAGGCAGAGAGGGAGCTATACAGCAGTGAGGCAGAGGAACAGCTGGAGCCTGTTCCCAGTGTGCGCATGCGCAGAGCTGCCAGAAGACAAGAACAATTAAGAAGGCAGGGTTGACTTGGGAGTAAAGCCACACCTTGGAGGTGATTGGCCCTGCCCAGACGAAACAAAAGAGAAGCGAATTGGGGGGGGGGGAGGCTTTTGCAGGAAACAAGTCATTCATTTGGTCGTTTCAAGAGTGAAAAGTTCTGTTTGTGACTATAAGAGACTCTGTGCCAAGTTTTGCCTTGCCCTGCGTTTGATAACTAGTTATTTGGCAGCTCTCCAAACGAGATAAGGTTCGTGTTGATAAATATTCCTTAGAAAGATTGTTTGCCAAGCCTTGTGGACTGTGAATGAAAGGAATTCACAGTTGGGTAAATAAAAGGGGTTTTGCCAAGCCCCAAACTCTGATTCTTGCTTTTTAAGGAAGCCTGGCTCAAAACGATAGTATTCTATTTTACATATTTATGCGTTAAATTATTGTAATTTATCCTATAACTATTGTTATTATGAATTTAGTGGTCCCTGAGATCCAAAAGGTTGGGGAGCTCCTTCTCCAGAGGGTTGGCTTCCACCCAAATGTCCCCTTCCGCTAAGATCACTCACATCCAGCTTCATTAAGGTCAACAGATCCTTCTTGGCAGCTTCTAAGATGGTGTTGACCTGCTTGGTGACACCGGATTCCTGGACGGGCGTGTCGTTCTGTGTGTAATGGAAGATGGCTGAGGGCATTTCAGTCACCGTCACAGTTTTCTTCGAGGTGGGCTGTGGGGCGAGGAGGAAGGTGTGGGGGGGAATAGAAAAGACCAGAGGTCACTTTTCACACTGCAGATTAAGAACATAACTACAAATAATCAGCTTACACTGAGGCATCCTTATTCCCTGACAAAATACAATACAATACAATACAATACAAAACAATACCATAGCAGAGTTGGAAGGGACCTTGGAGGTCTTCTAGTCCAACCCCCTGCCTAGGCAGGAAACCCTATACCGTTTCAGACAAATGGCAAAAGAAGAGAAGAAAAGAGAATAAGAAAAGAAGAGAATATAGAATAGAAGTAGAGTAGAGCAGAGTAGAATAGAATAGAAATAATAAAAATAGAAACAATAGAATAGAATAGAAAAAAAATAGAATAGAATAGGAATAGGAATAGAATAGAAATAGAGTAGAGTAGAGTGTAGTAGAGTAGAATATAAAATAAGAGAAGATAATATAGAGTAGTAGAATAGAATAGAATAGAATAGAATAGAATAGAATAGAATAACAGAGTTGGAAGGGACCTTGGAGGTCTTCTAGTCCAACCCCCTGCCTAGGCAGGAAACCCTATACCACATCAGACAAATGGCAAAAGAAGAAAAGAGAATAAGAAAAAAAGAGAATATAGAATAGAAGTAGAGTAGAGCAGAGTAGAATAGAATAGAAATAATAAAAATAGAAATAATAGAATAGAAAAGAAATAGAATAGAATAGAAATGGAAATGAAATAAAAATAGAAATAGAAATAGAAATAGAGTAGAATATAGAATAAGAGAAGATAATATAAGCAGTAGAACAGAATAGAATAGAATAGAATAGAATAGAATTTAGGAATGGAATCAGAATAGAATAGGGAATAGAATAGAATAGAATAGAATAGAATTAAAAATAATAGAAATAGAAACAGAAATAGAATAGAAATAGAATAGGAGACCCGAGAGAGGGAAATGAAACTTGCTCTAAGCGTCAATAAATCAGGAGCAACCAAATTAAATATTTCAGAGTCGAGACAGTCAACAGCCTGCAGGGAGATAGATATTCCTTTTGATAAGGCCAAACATCGCCGAGGTCACAAGGTTTTATTTTCTTCCCCACCGCTGGCATCAACACAGCGAAATTGATTTTTCAAAAAAGACCCAAAAACCCCCCACCCCACAGTTGGTGGTTTTAATATGGTTACCTCACCCGATGTCTCCAAATGGGGTAAATTAAGAATACCCCTGCCCACATACACCCAGGTGGAAGAGGGGAGGAAAAAAACAGCTCACCATGGAAGGAGAGGTGCAGCCGAAAGACGGGAGGAAAAGCAATAGGACGATAGATAAAAAAATAAAGAGAGAGACTGTTGAAAAGGAGAACTCTAAGGTTGGGAGATTTATTGACTGCAGGAGGCTGCCAGGGAAGTCGGCAAGGTGGCTGTTGTTGAGATCAAATCAACAACAAACAAACAAATGAGCCATTTTGACATGTTAGGCTTTTAAAAGCCAATTTTTTCCCCCTAAACTGGAGGGGTGGAAGAGAACCCTGGGCTGTGAATATTCTCTCCTCTAGGTACTTCGATGCAGAAGGAAGGGAGGAGGCGAAGGGAGGGTACCTTATATGCAGTTGTGTCAGAGGAGGAAGTCTCCATTTCGATCCGGTGTCTGTCGCTGATGGTTTCCACATCTGGTTTTACTCCACCTGAGTGATGTGCAGATAAAGCACAGAGAAGGGCTTACTTCACACTCTACTTTTCCACCCATCCCCCCTCTTAAATTCAGAGGCTTGGCAACTGGCATGTACTTATGACGGTTGCAGTGGCCCGAAGTCACGCGATTTCCCCATGGGGAAGCCGGATTGACTTAACGACTCGGCTACTCAATGATTCACTTAACAACTGCGGCAGGAAATGGTGTAGAACAGGGCAACGCACACTTGACAAAGGTTTCGCTTAGCAACAGGGCTTTTTTTTGTTACTACGTGAAACAACGGCAGCGTTGTCCAGAGGAGGTCATAAAACACAGGGCAGGACTCACTTAGCAACCACAAAATTTGGGGCTCGGCTGCGGTCGTAAGCCGAGAACGCGCGCTCACCTGCAGCCTCCGTATATCCGAAGGGGATGTTCAGAGATAAGCTTCTTCGAAGCAGAAGGTCTGAGCCGGGGAGTTTTCCAAAATCTGCAATTGGGAGCATCACAGGTGAGTTTCCCAGCAAAGGAATTTGCTAGCAAGTGTAAATAATCCACCTTGAAAGAAAATAGGGTCAGAGGGCCAGGCCGTATTGGGGAGGGGTTGGTTGGAGGGGAAGGCAACTGTGACACTCTCTAAAGCAGGATTGAGGCCTCACTCACTGGGGTGGCCTCTGCTGTCCTCTTTCAAGCTAACCCAACCCCACGATAAGGGAGAGAGAGAGAGAGGAGGAAAAAGAAGGGAAGGAAGGAGGGAAAGCAAGAGAAGAAAGGAAGGAAGAAAGGAAGGAAGGAAGGAAGAAAAAAGAAAGAGGGAGGGAGGGAAAGAAGGAGGGGAAAAAAAGGAAGGCAAGAAAGGCAGGCAGGAAGGAACAAACAAACGAAGAACGGAAGGGAAACCAAGAGAAGAAAGCAAGAAAGAGGGAGGGAGAGAAAGCAAGAGAAGAAAGAAAGAAAGAAGGAAGAGAGGAAGAGAGAGGGGAAGAGAGAGAGGGGGGAAAAGGGAAGGGAAGGAAGCAAGGAAGAAAGGAAAGAAGGGAGAGAAAGCAAGAGAAGAAAGCAAGAAAGAGGGAAGGAGAGAGAGAAAGAGAGAGGGAGAGAGGGGGGGAAGAAGGGAGGGAAGGGAGGGAGGGAGGGAGGAAAGGAGAGAAACCAAGAGAAGAAAGCAAAAAAGTAAGAAAGAGGGAGGGAGGGAGGGAGGGAGGGAAAGAAAGAAAGAAAGAAAGGGGGATAGAGAGAGAAAGGAAAAAGAAGGAAGGGTAAGGAGGAAGGAAGAAAGGGAGAGAAACCAAGAGAAGAAAGAAAGAAAGAGGGAGGGAGGGATAGAAAGCAAGAGAAGAAAGAGAAGAAAAAGAAGAAAGAAAGAAAGAAAGAAAGAAAGAAAGAAAGAAAGAAAGAAGAGAGAAAGAGGGTGGGGATATGCAGAAGCCTTGCGGACGCAGCCTCTCCCGACTGCAGCCCCGCCCGAGGGCCAAACGTCACCTGTGGTCTCCAGGGAGGCGTGTCTCTCCAGCCTCTCCGCCCGCTCCTCCTCCGACAGGTTGGACAGCTGCCTCTTGACCACGCGGCTGGGGTTGCCCCCGGAGGTGACGCTGGCGATCGAGACCAGGGGGATGGCCTGGCTCTCCTGGGAGGCGGGAGAGGCGTGACCAAAAACATTTGGGTCAGGAAGCCCTGGGACTGGATGGGCAGCCACAGAGAGCCCAAAAACGGCACCCCCGTTCTCCAATTCCCCACAACTGGCAGACCACTGGCAGACTATAACACCTTCCCTCTTTCCTTTCCTCTCTCCCTCGTTCCATCTATCTATACCTGATATCCATTCATCTTAGCTATTCATCTGTTCAATGTATTTATTTATCATTCAATTTATCTAGCCATGTATCTGTTGTCATCCTTCTCCATCCATCTAACCATTCTACCTAATCTATCCACTCAACGTAGCTATCTATTCATTGTACATCCAACACATTCTCTCTCTCTCTCTCTCTCTCTCTCTCTCTCTCTCTCTCTCCCTCCCCCCACTCTCTCTCATTAAATTTACTGACCAACAAGAACTGCCTGTATGTGGGAAGGGTTTAGAGGCCATCAAACTCAGGCCACCCATTTCCACAGCACTTCTAGCCGACCATCCCCTTGGGCAGAGGGAAGGGTGGACTACAGGACCTCCGAGCTCCCTTCCCGCCCTCTGATCCCACGTCCCCCAAATTTACCAGTTCTCCACTGCCATCTTTCACTTACCGAACTGAAGAGTTCGGTGGTCAGTCCCAGATAGTTGTGCAAAGCCAAGAAGGTGACCCTCTGCAGTCTTACCATGATGATCTAGGCAGAGAGAAAGCAGAAGTGATGGTTTGTATGCTTTTCCGTCTGGCCCAGGTCTGGCCCAGATTCTACCCCAACCTTACCCCAGCCACCACACTGTGTAAGCAAAGCGATCCAGACAATACACTGGTCATAAAGCACTTATATATGGAAAATGTTTCAATAAGCTGTTTAAAAAAAAAAAAAAAACGTGTTCCGGAGGAGAATCAGACCAGCCTTACTTGCACGACCCTGACGAGAGTCTCCGGATATTTCTGGAAGACGTCTTGAAATGCGTTGGCCGGGAGACGCAGAATGGTGGATTGTATCGCGGCTCGAGCAGAGACGGTTTTATACGGAGCAGGATGGCCCTAGGAGGGAGAAGAGGCCCGACATGTTTTTGCCACACAAGTCGTCTTCGGTTTACATTCGTTTGGTGACCGAAGTTACGACGGCACTGGAAAAAAACGGGCCCTGTAACCGATTCTCACACTTATGGCTCTTGCAGCGTCCCCGTGGTCACGTTTTGAATTCGGACACTTGGCATGATTCACTGAAGTGATTCACTTAACAGCCGCGGCAAAAAAACGGTCATAGAATGGAGCTGTCAACGTTCCGACTGACGAGCCCAACCGAAGCAAGCAGAGGGAAGAGGTTCCAATCTCTGAATGCATAACTTTATTGAGGACGTCATTTCGGGACCGATGAGGGCAAAACCAGATCTAACTAATTCCCGCGCAAACCCACGTAATTAAAATATAGGATTCTCCTTCCCCCTATTAGAGCCGGTCCCATTGAGTCTCTTCGTACTGCTATGAGAAAAAGTCTGTGGCTTTGGCGAACCCCTGCTGAGGTGTCCTTGGGTCTCACAGCTCGTCTTCTTGATGTCTGGAGCCTACATTCCATCTCACCCTTCCCTCCCTCTTGGTTCATTGGCAAGCGGAGAAGCGACAGTAATTTTAGAAGCCAGGATTGAAGCGTTGAGTCTCAAGGCGGGGGAGAAAGTAGAGGAAAACAGAACGGGACAATTGTCACTGCTTGCTGAGAAAGTTTGCCCGTGTTATTTATGGCAGAGATTTTCCATAATTGAACGTGAAGGTGACCAAGGAGTGTTTTTAATCCTGCAGAAAGGAGGTGATTGTTTTCATCCTTGAGCTGTCACCGCTCCTGCCCAGAAGAAATGATTCCTTATTGTTATGAAGGCTGGGCTGATGTATTGTGCTAATCACGGCTTACACGATCACATTTATTCAATTTATTACAACTGGCTGGCTTTCCTCATTAGGCGAAGCTGTAAAGATGATGGACAGGCGGCAACAGCTTCCACGGCGTGTCCAAAATAGAACAAGCCACAAAGAATGGGTGGTTTGGTCGGGTGGTTAGAGCACAAGCTTCGAGAACAGGAGACGGTGAGCTTAAGTCATTGAAATGGGTGACTTTGGGCCAATCACCAGGAGCCTGGGAGTTCTAGTACTGCCTTAGGCATGAAAGACTGGGTGACTTTGGGCCAATCACCAGGAGACTGGGAGTTCTAGTCCTGCCTTAGGCATGAAAGCCAACTGGGTGACTTTGGGCCTATCACCAGGAGACTGGGAGTTCCAGTCCTCCTTTAGACATGAAAGTCAGCTGGGTGACTTTGGGCCAATCACCAGGAGACTGGGAGTTCTAGTCCTGCCTTAGGCATGAAATACTGGTGACTTTGGGCCAATCACCAGGAGACTGGGAGTTCTAGTCCTGCCTTAGGCATGAAAGCCAGCTCAATGACTTTGGGCCAATCACCAGGAGCCTGGGAGTTCTAGTCCTGCCTTAGGCATGAAAGCCAGCTTGATGACTTTGGGCCAATCACCAGGAGCCTGGGAGTTCCAGTCCTCCTTTAGACATGAAAGTCAGCTGGGTGACTTTGGGCCAATCACCAGGAGACTGGGAGTTCTAGTCCTGCCTTAGGCATGAAATACTGGTGACTTTGGGCCAATCACCAGGAGACTGGGAGTTCTAGTCCTGCCTTAGGCATGAAAGCCAGCTTGATGACTTTGGGCCAATCACCAGGAGACTGGGAGTTCCAGTCCTCCTTTAGACATGAAAGTCAGCTGGGTGACTTTGGGCCAATCACCAGGAGACTGGGAGTTCTAGTCCTGCCTTAGGCATGAAATACTGGTGACTTTGGGCCAATCACCAGGAGACTGGGAGTTCTAGTCCTGCCTTAGGCATGAAAGCCAGCTCAATGACTTTGGGCCAATCACCAGGAGCCTGGGAGTTCCAGTCCTGCCTTAGACATAAAGCCAGCAAGGTGACTTTGAGCCAATCATCAGGACATAGGGAGTTCTAGTCCTGCCTTGGGCATGAAATACTGGTGACTTTGGGCCAATTACTAGGAGACTGGGAGTTCTAGTCCTGCCTTAGACATAAAGCAAGCTAGATGACTTTGGGCCAATCACCAGGAGACTGGGAGTTCTAGTCCTGCCTTAGGAACGGAAGACTTGGGTGACTTTGGGCAAAGATCAGGGAAAAATTACGTTTGCTGATCGTGCCCTGGATTGAAACCTTGAAGCTCCACCACGCCAGGTCTTGCACGGTTCGAATACGGTGAATCTTTTCCTGTTCTTTCCTTTTGCCAGGACACACACAGCGTCCATCCTAAACCTGCCTCCCAGTCCCAAAAAATTGCTCCCACCACCACGTCTTTGCTCTTCCCAGCCTGGGAAAAAGTTCAAATCGCCCACTGTTTTCTGGGCAGCCTAATTGCCGCATCCCCAACCGGGGGGGGGGGGGGGGGAGGGATCAATTCTTAATTACAGGCGATAAAAAGATAATTTGAGTGCGAGCGTTGACTGGACATGAGCTGGCAAGGCTTGAATACGAGCCCCGGCGGAGGGAAGAAAGAGGAAGCCGCAGGATTGTGGAAGATTCTGGAAGGCTTTCAAACCCAGACCCACTGTGGTTGCTAGCGCAATCAAGTTTTGGGAAGAGCTCACCTACGGAAAGAGCTAAAAATGACTGCATAGGAACAGCTAAGAGAAACGTGCAATGAAGAATAAAGTTACCCTTAGGTAGTCCTTGACTTAAAACCAGTGGTGAAATTCAAATTTATTTACTACTGGTTCTGTGGGCGTGGCAGGGGAAGTCTACTGTAAAATCTTGGCAAGGAGTCCCGGAGAGTCACGAACCAATGAAGGGAACTAACTGCCTCCTGCAAACTCCACTCCCCTTTCGCTCCTCTTTTATTCCCTCTGGGAGGGGCCGTTCATCGTCCACCTGTGGCCTTCCTCCCAAGTCGACCCCTGTTCTTTAGCTCTTCCCTTCGTCTGGCAATTCTGCGCATGCGCACACTGGGAACAGGCTCCAGCTGTTCTTCTGCCTCACTGATGTCTGACTCCGGAGGCATCTGATAACTGGCATACGGCCCTGGTCCCCTCTCTGCCTCCGACACAGAGCCCTCATCCGAGCCTTCCCCAGACTCCAGGACTGGCCCATCTTCCTCCCCAACCCTCCTCACTGTCTGAATCTGCTGCCAGCTCCACTGGCGGGCCACAAGAGGGATAGAGCACCACTCGGAAAGCCCAGAGGGAGCCCAATGGGTTGCAGGCCTCACCGTGATGACGTCCAGAATGCTGAGAAGGCTGTGCACACTGTCTCCGGGCAAGACTTCTTTCACCACCATCTCAGTGCCGTCCTGGAGAAAGTTGAACAAAGAAAAGACGTATGCTCGAAGCCATGGCAAAGACAGGTTTAGGAAGGAAGAACAGCTGGGGTTCTTTGCAATCCGCCAAGCCCAAACCCAAACTAAGTTTACGGCTTCATTAGAGTGTGAATTCACCTTCCTCCTTCTAACAGAAATGGTTGGGTTGGGATTGGATTGGAATGGAGAGAGAAAGCAAACAGACTGATGGGAGGGTATCAGTGACCTTCATCCCAATTTTCTGAGTCAAAAGCTTTCTCTCTAGAGACCTTGAAGAAGGATCCTCCAGTGGACCTTTCCTGACCTCTTCTGAGGCTTGTGATGACAAATATTTGCCTGTGGGGCCCTCGGTGCTCTCTGAGCTGGGTTGTTTTCGTGCAGACATTTCACGACCAAACTGGCTATCACCTTCAGTTCCAAAAAAGAGTGGGGTTTGCAAGGAGGAGGAGGAGGAGGAGGAACAGCAGGAGGAGGGGGAGACCAACTATGGACTCCTTGGTGTTCTCTGAGGTTGGTTGTTTTCGTGCAGACATTTCATCACCCAAGTAGGTAACATCATCAGTGCTCCTATGACTTGCTCCCTGTTTATGTACAGTAGCTCTGAGCTTGGTTATTTGCTTGCAGACGTTTCGTTATCCAGTTAGGTAACATCACCAGTCTTGTGGGTGTGGTGATGTTACCTAGTTGGGTGATGTAATCCTCCTCCTCCTCCATTCCAGACACCTCACTCCCCTCTAGCACTGAAGTTGTTCTCTAGTTTGGTAATGAAACATCTCCAAGAAAACAACCAAGCTCAGAGAGTTTTCCTCCTCTTCCTGCTTCTCCTCCTCCTCCTCCTCCTCCTCCTTCCTCCTCCTCCTCCTCCTCCTTCAGTCCAGACACCCCACTCCCCTCTAGCACTGAAGTTGTTCTCTAGTTTGGTAATGAAACATCTCCAAGAAAACAACCAAGCTCAGAGAGCACACCAGGGACCCCTCCTTTCAGCCCTGAGCTCCAGATATTCCCTTCTAAACATCTGTCCTTCCGAAATCTCCTCCCAGAACGACCCTTACGCTCTCCTGGATGCAGACTTCCAACTTCCCGTCCTGCACGACGTATATGCTGTTATCCAGCTGTCCCGGCCGGAAGATATATTCCCCCTCGTGCAGCTGCACGAAAACCATGTGCTTGCACAGCTCCAGGAAAAGGGGCTTCTCGAAGTGACCCAGGACCCTGAGGAAAACAGATGAAGAGAGAAAAGAATTTGCAAAACCAAACGGAGCCCGAGACGAGAAGCCGAGCTGTGACTTTTGATTCCTAACCGCCCTCCCCGGAGGCCCTCCAGAAGCTTCCGGATCTTCTCTGAAGCCTCTAGAGCGCGAAAAACTGGCCCTACAGAGAAACCGGACGTTCGGGAACGTACTTCCGGTTCGACCGTAGGGTCGTCCTTATCGCCTCTTCATCTGATGGAGCAAAATTATCCTTCCATTTTTGTGGATGCATAATTCTGGCTGGCGTTATGATACGTAAGATTAGATATTGTGTGTGTGTGTGTGTGTGTGTGTGTGTGTGTGTTTGTTTTTTTCAAATTTCCCTACCGGACGTTTTTAAGCATGTAAAGGACTTCCGAAGGCAGGTGGGAGCTCTTGACGTCAAATTCCGTTAAATCAGCTTCCAGCAGGGAGGGAGGTGGGTCTTTGGGCTGCAGGATGGGAGATTCCTTCTTAAAGCGCAGAATCCTGCAAGGGAGAGCAAAAGAACAGTTTGCTGCTTCTTCTTTGGCTCTGGGAAGGATCCGGATCCTTCCTCTATCCTTTAACTACACTTCCTCCTCCTTCTCCAGGAGTGGGAGAGAGAGGGATGCTTTTCTGAAAAGCAAGAGATAGATTATTTCGGACTGGAAGACCTCCATGGTCCCTTCCAACTCTCTAAGTCTGTATTTTAAGGAGGAAATTATTGTTCTGATGCAGCCTTAGCAGAAGCAAGGAACAGACTCCTGGTCACGAAAAATCCCTCTTTTTATATACCTCTTGTGAATTAATGGCATTCACCCACCAAAAAGTCCAGGCAATATTCCTTCGAAGAGTTAGCTGCAGTAACAGACCTTATCAGTTCCTTGCAATAATTGCAAGGCCATGAGCTCCCAGCCGAAAGGCTGCAAATTAAGTTCTGGCAAGCAGTCGAAACACAATGAGCAAAATCTTCAGAAATACGAACTGTTGTCTCCTACGACCACCACTCCCTTTTCCTTCTATTTATTCCCCAGCCAGTGTCCGTCTTTGCTTTGCTTCCCGAGTCAACCCCTTGTCCTCCATTGTTCTCCTCTCCTAACTGCTCTGCGCGTACGTGCGTCTGGAACAGGCCCCAGCTGCTCTTCCACCTCATTCATCTCAGCCTCCAGCTGCCTCTTCGGCAGCTGCGAAATGTCAGACGGCCCTGGCCCCCTCTCTGCCTCCGACACAGAGCCCTCGTCAGAGCCTTCCCCAGAATCCAGGACTGGCCCATGTTCCTCCCCAACCTCCTCATCGTCTGAATCTGCTGCTGGCTCTGCCAGCAGTTGGCGGGCCACAACAATTATGTACAGTTTATCCAAAATGCCAAAATTGCCGTGTGAACCTTACCTCTTTGCCAAGTTCAACACCTTGGCCCTTTTCCGCATCCGCTGACGAGGCACCATGTTGCCGACCAGAGAGTTTGGCAGAGTTGTTACCTGCAAGGAAGAATGTTGATGGTGAAGAAAAGCATTCGGGAAAAATGCACCAGGCCTTAGGGTGGCAGAGTGAGTGACGACCATGCAACAATTAACACAACTTCCCCCACTGCACCAACAAAGATGTTTCACACAACTGCAGGGAACAAAGCTTACGTAAAAGCCGAAATTCTAAAGACCAATTGTTTCTGAGAAGTGTAGAAATCGCTTGCAAACATCTTACTGAGCTTTCAAATGTGTTTACAAAGGAAGCAGACGCCGAACGACAATTCAAATAATTCTCAATTTATGATCAGTCACTGAATAGAATATAGATTCTATATTCTACATTCTACATTATTCTATATTCTCCCTTCTACATTCTACATTATTCTATATTCTACATTATTCTACATTCTATATTCTATAATATAGAATATGAATTAGAAGTAGAGTACAGTAGACTAGACTAGACTAGAACAGAATAGGACTTGGAAGGAACCTTAGAGGTCTTCTAGTCCCCCCTGCTTAGGCAAGAAACCCTATACTACTACAGACAATAATGACCACGTTTTTCATTTAACAACCGCTGCGGGGGGGGGGGGGGAGTTTGTAAAATCAGGTCAGTCAAGTGATCAATCTGATTTTACAACCACAAATCCATCACAGTCATATGTCAAGGACTGACTTCCTTCCTTCCTTCCTTCCTTCCTTCCTTCCTTCCTTCCTTCCTTCCTTCCTTCCTTCCTTCCTTCCTTCCTTCCTTCCTTCCCTCCCTCCCTCCCTCCCTCCCTCCCTCCCTCCCTCCCTCCCTTTTATTTATCTGCCAGATTTTGCACCTATTTTCCAAACACTTGTTCTGTTTTAAGGAGGGAAGAGGAAGAAAAAAATTGGAGAAAGGAACAGCTACTTATATTGGCTTAAGACGTAGCTGGATATTGGCTGACGAATTAAGGATGTAGCCAACCCACACCAGTTCAATAATTGGATTACATTTCTTTATTGCAGCATCATATTATCCTTGGTGCATTAGCCAATTAAGGGAGAGGGAGTTAATTAATTAGTTAATTAAAGCAAGGGAGATTTATAGGAGCTTCTGAAGGCACCTTTCCTTCCCTTGGCTACTTTTCCTTTCGCCAAATCCAAAATCTCAGGAAGGTGGAAGGAGATCCACCATTTTCTAAGAATTTGTGGACATGGTACAGGTAGTCCTCGACTTACAACCGTTCAATGTGACGACATCACTGAAAAAAGTAACTGATGATTGGTTTTTCACACAGTTGCAGTATTCCCACGGTCACATGATCGAACTTCAGATGCTTGGCAACTGACTTGTACTTAATGACAGTTCCAGGCTCCCAGGGTGACGGGATCCTTTTGTGTCTTTCTGATGGGAAAGCCGGATCCACTTAACAACTGTGTTACGGTACTAACTCAAGAACGGCAGTGTTTCATTTAACAACGGGGGGGGGGGAAGAGCCGTAAAATGGGACAAAACTCCCAACCGCTTGCCAACAAAACATTTGGAATCCATTGTGGTCGTAAATTGAGGATTGCCTCTTGTAGTTCTAGGTCAAGATTTATCTAATTTTTATGTATTTTTATGTATTTATTTTTATTTATTTTATTTTTATTTTATTTATTTTGTTATTTATAGATCTAGAATTATCTTTGTTGCCAATAAAAGCTAAAGGTTCCCCTTGCACATCTGTGCTAGTCGTTCCCGACTCTAGGGGGGCGGAGCTCATCTCCGTTTCAAAGCCGAAGAGCCAGCGCTGTCCGAAGACGTCTCCGTGGTCATGTGGCCGGCATGACTCAACGCCCGAAGGCGCACGGAACGCTGTTACTTTCCCACCAAAGGTGGTCTCTATTTGTCTACTTGCATTTTTGACCTGCTTTCGAACCGCTCGGTTGGCAGAAGCTGGGACAAGTCACGGGAGCTCACTCCGTCATGCGGCGCTGGGGATTCGAACCGCCGACCTTTCTGATCGACAAGCTCAGCGTCTTAGCCCCTGACCCACCGCGTCCCTTGGTTGCCAATAGAAGAGAATAGATCTTTGAATGCTTTTTCAAAGCATTCTTTTTCCCCACCAAGAAAGCTGAAATCCTGAACGGGCCGAACTCTGGTTGTTGTTATTGTTGTTGTTTTTCCTTTTGAAGGGTGAAAAACACCCTGTAGGGCCACGGGCTCTTTGCAAAGCTATTAATAAGACTCGACAGAGAGCAAAAAAGGCTTATTAGTCATCACGCCTACGCCCCACTCTTCTCACATGTTACCTCCAGGATAAACTAAAGGCTGAGGTGAGGCTGGTGATTACCATTTGCTGAATAGGACATCCTGGATTTTCCACACTCCATGCTATCTGAGTTCAGAGAGGTTGCCACTGGCATGGCTCCTCACCTAACTGAGCCCAGGAGGTGAGGGTTATAAAAGGACAGGAAACTCCATTCCCTTCCAGCACGGATGTCGTTACCTAGTTTGATAATGAGATGTCTGCAAGAAAACAAGCTGAGTTCGAGGGAGCACCTGGGTCCCTGCGGTCCTTCTCCTTCTCACAAACCCTACTCCCTTCTAACACTGATGATGTTATTTAGTTGGGCAATGAAATGCCTCCAAGGAAACCACCAAGCTCAGAGAGCACCAAGGTCCCCACAGTTCTCCTCCTCGTTTCCCATCTCCTCCTCCTCCTCCTCCTCCTCCTCCTCCTCCTCCTCCTCCTCCTCCTCCTCCTCCTCCTCCTCAGTTCCTTCTAGCACTGATGATGTCACCTAGTAAGGTAATGAAACGCCTGGAAGAAAACCACCAAGCTCATAGAGCACCAAGCACCCCACAGTTCTCCTCCTCGTTTCCCATCTTCCTCCTCCTCCTCCTCCTCCTCAGTTCCTTCTAGCACTGATGATGTCACCTAGTAAGGTAATGAAACGCCTGGAAGAAAACCACCAAGCTCAGAGAGCACCAAGCACCCCACAGTTCTCCTCCTCGTTTCCCATCTTCCTCCTCCTCCTCCTCCTCCTCAGTTCCTTCTAGCACTGATGATGTCACCTAGTAAGGTAATGAAATGCCTGGAAGAAAACCACCAAGCTCAGAGAGACCAAGGACCCCACAGTTCTCCTCCTCCTTTCCCATCTTCTTCTTCCTCCTCCTCCTCCTCCTCAGTCCCTTCTAGCACTGATGATGTCACCTAGTAAGGTAATGAAACGCCTGGAAGAAAACCACCAAGCTCAGAGAGACCAAGGACCCCACAGTTCTCCTCCTCCTTTCCCATCTTCTTCTTCTTCCTCCTCCTCCTCCTCCTCCTCCTCCTCCTCCTCCTCCTCCTCCTCCTCCTCCTCCTCCTCCTCCTCCTCAGTCCCTTCTAGCACTGATGATGTCACCTAGTAAGGTAATGAAATGCCTGGAAGAAAACCACCAAGCTCAGAGAGACCAAGGACCCCACAGTTCTCCTCCTCCTTTCCCATCTTCTTCTTCCTCCTCCTCCTCCTCCTCAGTCCCTTCTAGCACTGATGATGTCACCTAGTAAGGTAATGAAACGCCTGGAAGAAAACCACCAAGCTCAGAGAGACCAAGGACCCCACAGTTCTCCTCCTCCTTTCCCATCTTCTTCCTCCTCCTCCTCCTCCTCCTCCTCCTCCTCCTCCTCCTCCTCCTCCTCCTCCTCAGTCCCTTCTAGCACTGATGACGTCACCTAGTAAGGTAATGAAACGCCTGGAAGAAAACCACCAAGCTCAGAGAGACCAAGGACCCCACAGTTCTCCTCCTCCTTTCCCATCTTCTTCTTCCTCCTCCTCCTCCTCCTCCTCCTCCTCCTCCTCCTCCTCCTCCTCCTCCTCAGTCCCTTCTAGCACTGATGATGTCACCTAGTAAGGTAATGAAACGCCTGGAAGAAAACCACCAAGCTCATAGAGCACCAAGCACCCCACAGTTCTCCTCCTCGTTTCCCATCTTCCTCCTCCTCCTCCTCCTCAGTCCCTTCTAGCACTGATGATGTCACCTAGTAAGGTAATGAAACGCCTGGAAGAAAACCACCAAGCTCAGAGAGCACCAAGGACCCCACAGTTCTCCTCCTCCTCCTCCTCCTTTCCCATCTTCTTCTTCTTCCTCCTCCTCCTCCCCTCACACCCCACTCCCTTCTAGCACTGAGGACGTCACCTAGTAAGGTAATGAAACGCCTGGAAGAAAACCACCACGGTTTGACTCTGAGCTCTCCATATTCTCTTCGCTCTGAAGCCCAGGAGAGTTTAGAGCAATCGCGGAATCCAACCGCTGACGGATCGCGTCTGAATTCAGCCCAAGCTCACCACTGACCTTCGCTCGGGCTCAGGGACCCCTTACCTTCCGCATGATCTTACGCCCATAGAACATCACTTTGTCTCTCTTGCGAAACCTGTACTGGGGCACGTGGGCCTGGGATTGTTCTGGAAGGCAAAGGAAGAGTCATCACCTTGGGGTCCCCTTTTTACAAACAGTCTAATTTGCAGTAGTATCAAAGATACAGAACGAGGAGCATAGGCTACCTCACGTCACCCAGGACTCTCATTGAGGCCAATTTTATTTGTGGGTTGGTATCCTGCCTTTATTCTTTTTACAAATGGCTTAAGGCAGCGGGGTTTGTGCTAAGCAATCAGACTTACTCGATTCCTTCACCTTCTTGTACACAAAATACACCACGATCCCAATCAGCGACAAGGCCACCGCGGCGCCGATGGCAATCCCGGTTAACTGCGGACAGAAGTGAGATGGGAAAAGTTCATTTTCAACCCTAGGTAAACATGGGAGTTCTTTGGCACGCTCAGAGTTTGGTGGTTTTTTCCCGGACGTTTCATGACCCAATGAGGTCACATCATCAGTGCTAGAAGGGAGTGGGGTTTGCTCTATTGATATATGTCAGGTACTGAGGATTTAATAGCTGCCAGCTGATGCAAGGTTGTAAGCTGTAAACTGTAAGCTGATGATTCAGCAATATAGGTATCGCCGGTATAAGACTCTGATGGGGTCCACACATACATGGTGTCTATGTATAGGTAGCCATTAGAGGGCGCCTGTCTGTCTGTCTGTCCGTCTCTGTCTCTCTCTCTCTCTCGTCGTGTATCTCATTTCTCTCCTTGTGTCCATAGCTGAGTGGTAAGGGATTTATCTACAGTGTGTATGTCTGTATATATTTGTCTATAAACCACTATTACTTGTCTAAAGGCTCTGTGTGCTGTGTGCTGTGTTTTCCTCCTGGGCTTATCTCATAATGATAGTCACGCTGCCAAAAGTCTGACAATATACCATCCCTTCTAGCACTGATGATGTTCCCTAGTTGGGTCATGAAACATCTGCAAGAAAACAACCAAGCTCAGAGAGCACCAAGGATCCTTCCTTTCAACCTCAGCTACCAATATTCTCTTCTTATCAAACCTAAATAGGCTCAAATACTGTTTTTCTAGCAATAAATGTGGTAATTCGTGATCACGTGACCATGGGATGCGGTCATTGGCTGTAAATGTGGACTGGCAAACATAATGTGATCACGTGACCACAGGGGAGGGGCCACTGGAACTTTGAATCCTATAAACAGCCCTGGGGAGGTCTGCTAAGTGACCGGTCGTCGTAAGTTGAGAGCTATGTTTTGATCTAGGCTTCCTGAGAAAGCATAAATCCCAACCTTAGTCCCCAAAACTATATTCATCCACAGCCCGTAATGATTTACAAACAGTTTGTGAAGATTCCGACAGAGGTCTGCTTGAGTTGTCACAGTCTTTCAGGGTGAGGTTGATAAGCGCCCGCCTTTATCTCCCTTGAAACGCTGCCAGAGACCTAATTGCCCATTAGTTTTGGAAGGTCAAACGTAGCAGAGTCAAACAGGACTTCTCAGAGCTTGAACAGAGTAAGATGAACTAATTGTTTCCTGCAAGGGCTCACATCCATTTCCTCCTCTTTTATGTCTTATGGGAGGGGCCAATCATCTCCAAGCCTTACTCCCGAGTCGCCCTTTTGGTCTTAACTATTCTTGCCTTCTGGCAGCTCTGCGCATGCGCGCACTGGGAACAGGCTCCAGCTGTTCTTCTGCCTCACTGATATCTGACTCCAAAGGCAGCTGATAACTGTCAGACGGCCTTGGCCCCTTCTCTGCCTCCAACGCAGAGCCCTCGTCCGAGCCTTCCCCAGACTCCAGGACCGGCCCATCTTCCTCCCCAACCTCCTCAGTGTCCAAATCTGCTGCCAGCTCCACAGGCCGCCGACCACAGTTGGGTTAAGTTTAATAAGCTCCTCATCTGGAGCAACCAAGAATCAATGGGAGAAAACAAGGATCTTTATCGCTTCCAATCAGCAAAAAGAAAAGAAAAAATCCTTATAAATTCATCCTCACCCCAGTGCCCATCTTAGAACACCTTGTGCTGCTTTGGAGGCCACGCTGTCCTTTTTACATGCACTGAGTCAAACAGATTTAAATTGAAATATTCGCAATGACTAATCGCCCTTTACATTCATGCATTCGTAAATCGCATTTATATGGGATCTTAGGCTGTTTTGAAGGCCACGGGATTCTTTTTACAGATTGGGCGACTCGGTGACTACGTGGGACTAACCAGAATTTGCAGATTCCTGGGACGCATTCATAAATGCAATTTCCAGGTCTGATTAGGACATGACTAATCAAACAACATCAACATTTATTCCAGCCATCATAATCCTCTAATTTTGGTTAGGAGGGAAGGAAACGCGGACAGAGGGAAATTGGGCGTGATATAAAAGCAGGGTTTTTCCTGCTTGGAACAGGCATGCAAATGAGAACTCTGGTTTCAAACGTTCCCCAACGTTACCATGGTTGTCTGAATCCGGTCTTCTACAAATTGGAGAACTCGGGTTCGTAGGTCAGAACTGGTTAAGAGGCTCACCTAAAGGATAAAAAGACCAAAGGTATTAAGATACGTTGGAGGAGAAGCAACATTTGCTCCCCAGAGATGTAGAGAAGATTTTTGAAAATCGACACTGAGCTTGTCGATCAGAAAGGTCGGCAGTTCGGCGGTTCGAATCCCTAGCGCCGCGTAACGGAGTGAGCTCCCGTGACTTGTCCCGGCTTCTGCCAACCTAGCAGTTCGAAAGCACGTTAAAAAATGCAAGTAGAAAAATAGGAACCACCTTTGGTGGGAAGGGAACAGCGTTCCGTGGGCCTTTGGCGTTGAGTCATGCCGGCCACATGACCACGGAGACAGCGCTGGCTCTTCGGCTTTGAAATGGAGATGAGCACCGCCCCCTAGAGTCGGGAACGACTAGCACAGATGGGCAAGGGGAACCTTAACCTTTTTTAAAAAACTGACTCTCAGCTCAGAAATGAAAACAAGTGAACGATTCTTCTAAAGAGCATCCCTGTTTTTCCAGCCAATGATTTTAATCTCGGCTTCAAACTCTCTGCTCACGGTTTGGTCTTCGCATCAAAATAAGGGAAATCTCCTAAATTTCTTTTCTAAAAGAGCCGTTTCTCTTTATAAATCATCAGGGTTTTGTTTCGCTTTTTTGATTTCTCCCAAGTGGAATTTGGGCCGTTTCTAATCAATCGTACCTGTGCTACGGTGGATCTGTGCCAAGATTGCCCTCAAGTCTCCAAGATTTGAATCAAGTCTTCAAACACCCAGCTTGGTTTCCTGAAAAATTCTTTCTCCTTCGTTTGAAAGGACCCCAAAACAATGTCAGAACCAAACCCAAGGGCTTGGCAGCTGTTAGTAAGGCAAATGCACACAACCCCTTAACTTTCAAGGGTTGTGTGGTGGCTGGACAAGCGATGCCATCTAATGGTGGCAAACAAAAGGAAAACAACGCAATGAAGTTTCCGTCTTTAAGGTCCAAGTAGTTTAACAACGGCAAAATCAGCCGAGCAAAACTTCCTCATTATTTCTGTTCGCAAACCAATATTCTCTCCCAAGAAAAACTCAGAAAGCACACACACACGCCGACACACATTTAAGGTTGGCCGGTTTGTAGGTTTGCTGACACGCAACAGTCACCGTTCTGGGCCATGATTCAATCTAAACTGTTATCCTTCTGTGTCTGAACAAGACTTTTACAATTCAAACAAGGGCGTGGGCCAGAAAGACAACTTCCACGCTCATCCAACAACCAGAAAACAGATAACAGGAGGAGAAAATAAAACGCAGGTCGTTCGTTCTTCCTCTTGCGACCACAGTTTCTGCCCAATGTTTCTGCTAAGTGGGTTTTCTCGCCACGGTTGTTAAGTGAAGCCCTGCAGTTGTTCAGCTAATAACACGGCTGTGAAGGGAATTGTTGACTTTTTGCTTGTCAAAAGGTCCCCAAAAATGGATCACACCACAACCATCGTAATTATGAATAAGTCATAATAAAGTGCCTGAATTCTGATCCCCTAACCATGGGGAAGGCCGCAATGGTGAAGGCCAAATATGGCTTTTTTCAAGCTCGTGCTTTGGCGTGCATATTTCCCAATGGGACAAACTGAGACAGGAAGATCGTTTTATGACAATTTATCAGACTATTCAGACAAAAGGGAATCCTCATTCAAAGAGGAATCCCCGATCTTCACCTTACATCCCCCTTTTGTAGTTAACATAATAAAGAAATCTGAAAGAGGAAAGTTGATTGGACAGGATAATAGCATAAAGGTAAAGGTTCCCCTCGCACATATGTGCTACTCGTTCCTGACTCTAGGGGGCGGTGCTCATCTCCGTTTCAAAGCCGAAGAGCCAGCGCTGCCCGAAGATGTCTCTGTGGTCATGTGGCTGGCATGACTCAACACTGAAGGTGCACAGAACGCTGTTCCTTTCCCACCAAAGGTGGTTCCTATTTTTCTACTTGCATTTTTTTACGTGCTTTCGAACTGCTAGGTTGGCAGACGCTGGGACAAGTCACGGGAGCTCACTCAGTTATGTGGCTCTAGGGATTTGACCCGCCAAACTGCCGACCTTTCTGATCGACAAGATCAGCGTTTTAGCCACTGAGCCACCGCGTCCCATAATATAATAGCATACATGTTTATTAAAATGAGGTCTGAAAGGGCATAAATTGTAAGGACGAAGTTGTTTAGGGTAAAAGAGATAAGCCAGGCCCCATGAGCGGCTGTGCCCTTGTGACAGAGCCGAGGTTGAGACAGCGGAGCATGTCCTTCTATTTTGCCCTATGTATAGAGCGGACAGATCTAGGTTACTGTCTGTTCCTGAAATTGTCCCTTCTGGACCTGATGGCTGTGATTTGTTTGTGCATTGCCTTGGGGATGTCTCCTCGTACATCACCTCTCAGGTTTCCAGGTTTTTCTTGAGAGCTGTGACCATTAGAGGAGAGAGCTGTAACCTCCCTTAGTTGGGCTTTTGGTGACTGGCTGCTGTGTCTCTTTTGTAGTGGTCGTGTTTTGGTCTGTAACTGTAAATAAAGTATTATTATTAAGCCAGGCCCCAATTTGTACTAACAAACTTTTCTTATCAGGAGCTGGTCTACAGCTTGTTTATCCGTTTAGGAATGTTAAAAGCTAATAAATCGTTTTAAAAGAAAGAATAACAATCAGATTAAAATACAAAGCAACTATGTCACTTAACGAATTACAAAACCCATGTCATTTGCCCCTCGTGGTCTTAAGTGACTTTTTTCAGCGTCGTCGTAACTCTGAACGGTCGCTCAATAAACCGTAAAGCCGGGGTTAACAGAAGCAGGGTATAAGACAGGGGAGAGGGATGCAAATAACTGCAATTATATCCTATTTAGCCTGAAATGCAGAGCAGATTAGAGGTTAGCAAGCAGCGCCAAAGAATTCTTAGGAAAAGTGGCCTTAGAATTAATGGAAATAAATTCAAAAGGATACATGGAAGTTCAGCTAGGGTTAAAGAACAGCAAGGAAGTGCTGTACCCAACAACCAGTATGTAACAAAAATGCTCTTTTGTTTTTTCCCCCAGGGTTTTTTCCCCAAGTTAGAATTTTGGCAAATAAGCAAGCAAGAATTCTTAGACACAACGTTTCTGTTTAAAATACAATATATGTTTATTCCATGTGGAAACAAAGATATAATAAATAGGCTACCCAGAAGGGGGAAAAAAACAACATTTGCTTGGCAGGGATGTACCAGTGGAAGAAACTTTTCTTAACAAATAACGGAGCTGTACAGTTAGTCCTCGACTTACAACAGCTTGTTTAGTGACTCAGCACCATTTTTCACGCTTACGACCGCTACGGCATTTTGAGGCGATTCACTTCCGAAACGTGGCAAGAAAAGTTGTAAAATGGGGAAAAACTCATTTAACAAATTTCTGACTTAGCAACATAATTTGTAGTTGTAAGTAAAGGACTACCGGTAGTTTTTCTCCACGAGGAATAAATGCAATCAAATCACTCCAATAAATACACACAATCATTAACGATACACAGCAAACCGCTAATAAAAGACCAACACAAATGTTAAAATGCACGTGGAAAGAAAGCCAAACGCTGGAAATTCATAAGCAGAGGAAGTGAAAAGAGGATGGGAAATTGGGAGGGAGATTCTGACATTATCCATGTTTGTCGGGAGCAGGATTGAATGATTCGACACCACGTAACCAACAAGACTGAAATTGACACCACTCTGGCTGAGAATCTTAGGAGTTGTAGTTCCATCGTTTTCCCCCCATTTTATTTACAATCCCAGACCGCACAACTTAAAAAGAACAAGTCACTTTTAAAAGACCAATACAAAAATTAAAATACAGGTGGTGGGGGGGGGAACCCCCAAATCTGAAATAATTCATAATCACCGAGCTGGGGATGCTGGGCGTTGTAGTCCCATCTTTTTTCCCATTTTATTTACAGTCAGAAACCATTACCTTACGACTTCAAAAAAAAAAAAAAACCTTCGAAAGAGCAAGCCACCGTTAAACCACCAATAAAGGTGAACGCAAAGGTTAATACAAGCGTTAAAAAAATACAAGTAGGCAAAAAACCAACCCAAACTAAAATAATTCATCATCAGAGGGAAATAAAGAGGATACAAACATAGGAAACCCTGGCATTAAACCAGATTTACTGGAACCAGGATTGATTTAACCCCCCATTGCCCTCCTGACCCACCCTGCCTGGCATTTCCCACCAGACTGAAGTGACAGAATAAGGGACCCTGGAGGTCATCTAGTCCAACCCGCTGCTCAAGCAGGAGACCCCTTCTATCTCATTCTGAGGAGTCCCTGTACCTCAAGTTTGGGGACGCTGGGAGTTGTAGTCCCCCTCCCCAACCTGGCGGAGAGGGGTCCCGCAGACCCCACTCTACCCCCTCTCTCCGGCTGGGGAGGCTGGGAGTTGTAGTCCAGGCGTCCTATGGGGTTTGTGGGGAGCCCCGGGCGCGGAGAGGCGACCCTACCTGCCGGTCGGAGAGCGAGGCTCCCGCGCCGTCCATGGCCGGGACGGAGGGAGGCTGAGGGAGGGGGGCGGCGGCGCTGCTAACGGCTGCCCGGCGGAGGGCGCCGCCAGAGGTCAAGGGTCATTCTTGGGGGCGGGGCGAGCGAGGCGCCCCTCCCCGCCCCGCCCCCTCCTCACGTCACTTCCGCCCGTCAGGGATGCCCTGGGGGCTTCTGCCAGGTGGGGCCCCGCCGCTCCCATCCGCCCCGCCCGGGATGGGTGTGGTAGTCCAAGCCTGGAGGGGCGGCCTGGAGGAGGGGCTGCTGATGAGACACCAGCTAATGAAGCGTAGTCGCAGAGGAAGGAGAAGGGCTCGCTTAAGGAGGCTCAGGGGGACGTGGCCAAAAGGGGCTTTCCTCCCTCTACGGGGAGGGGGAGGGAGGGCTCCCAAAATCCTCCACCCACCCTCCCAAAATCTGGAAGAATAGAATAGAATGGTGTGGAGTAGAGTGGAACACAATACAATACAGAAGAGAAGAGAAGAGAATACAATACATAAGAGAAGAGAATACAATACAATACATAAGAGAAGAGAATACAATACATAAGAGAATACAATACATAAGAGAAGAGAAGAGAATACAATACAGAAGAGAATACAATACATAAGAGAAGAGAAGAGAATACAACACAAAAGATAATGCAATCCAATACATAAGAGAATACAATCCAATACATAAGAGAAGAGAATCCAATACATAAGAGAAGAGAATACAATCCAATACATAAGAGAAGAGAATACAATACAATACAACAATACAATACAATATATAAGAGAATAGAATACAATACAAAAGATAATACAATGCAATACATAAGGGATATAATACAATACAATACAACAATACAATACATAAGAGAATGATACAATACAATATAAGAATGCTTTCAGCTTCCAAAGCTGGCCGACCTCGCAGGGTTGTTGTGCTGCTGTTCCACCCACTGTGGAATATTTTAAGTACAATTGGGATTGCCCATCATCCTCACTCAGCAGCAGCCCGATTGTTGGAAGTCCCTCTGGAGGGGACACCCTATGAGGGTGGCTGAGGACTATGAAGGGGCTGTAAGAAATAATAAAGTAGGAATATAACTATAGTTAATAATAATTTTTTAATAAATAAAAACATCTCCATTCTCAGCAGTTGCATCTCTCTTTACTTTTTCGTAGCTCTACGCTCACAGGCTTCCCCAGCCGAGAGGAGGCATCCCGAACCAAACCCCCAACCAGGAGACATTTCCCGGGGTGGGCGCGGCCACCGGCCCAAACTCTTGCATCCGATTGGTTAAAATCCCGCCCTATCCGAACAGGACTTGAGTGAGGGAGAGGCGGATTGGTGGGGCGTCTGGACGGCCCAATCGCAAGCGGCGATGTTGCGGCGGTGAGGGCCTGAACGTTCGCAACCGCCGCAGTCGTTCGCCATGGGTCTCCTGGGCGAGGTGACGCGAGGCCTGGTCCGCGGCGCCGACCGTATGTCGGCCTGGACGAGCAAGCGGGGCCCGCGGACCTTCTTCAAGAGCCGCGGCTGCAAAGTCTTCGGCTGCATCACGTCGAGCCGCAAGTTCCGCCTGGTGAAGGACCAGGTGCCGGTGTTGATGGTGCCGGAGCTGGCGGGCTTCAAGCTGAAGGCCTACGTCTCTTACCGGGCGCCCGCAGGCAGCGAGCCGCCCCTGACCGCCCGCACCCTCTTCCAGCAGACCGCCGCCCCTCTGATCGAGAAGGACGTCAAGGGAGGCGCCTTCGACCCCGACGCCCTGGAGAAGTACGGCTTCCAGCCCAGCCAGGAGGGGAGACTCTTCAGGCTCTTCCCCAAGAACTTCGTGCGCTAGCGGGCGGAAGGAATGGAAGAAAGAAAAAGGAAGGAAGGAAAGAAAGAAAAAGGAAGGAAGGAAAAGATAAAAGAGAAGCACACACACACATCCACCCAGTGGAGACAAATTGTCCCCCAGGACTGCAACTTTATTGAACCCTTTCAAATACTGGATCGAAATTAGAGGAAAAAAGACTATTGAAAGCAGAGGAAAAAGATACAATTTTCCTGGAAGACACAATTTCCCGGAAGAAGAGGGAGGAAAAAAGACAATTTCCTGGAAGAAGAGAAGACAGAGATACAGAACAACAGAGTTGGAAGGGACCTTGGAGGTCTTCTAGTCCAACCCCTCTGCTCGAGCAGGAGACACTATACCATTTTGGACAATGGCTGTCGAGTCTCTTCTTTAAAACCTCCAGTTATGGGGCACTATTAATTTACATTTATATTTAATCTACATTTATATTTCTCCCAATCTGTAGCAGTTTCTCCAAAAGGGACTTATGGAACAGATCATTTTGGGGAGGAGGGTTAAGAGTGAAGAGAATGCAGATGATATACCTCCCTGCCTGCGAAGTGTTGATGTTTCTGCTTTGAAACTTGTGGTCCGGAAAAGCCTTTAATATATTTGTTTCTCTGCGGAGTCATTGGTGGTCTCTGTTGAAAGTAAAACGCCTGGGAAGGGGGGTCTTGCAAGGGTTGGGAAATGCAAGTTACTAAAAGGATGGCTGTGGAGTTTGGGCACTGAATTTGGTGGGGAGGAAAGGCTCCTGGTTTTCTGTGCAGCTCAGATTTACATAAATGAAATGATCCTTTTCACACACACACACACACAAATAGCATATTTATAAGAGTTCTCATATGTTCAGGGAATGAACTACCATTTTTAAACCTGACTTGATTCTTAGCTATGATTTCCTCAATGGGTTACGTTTAAACTAGCAAATCCTTGCATACACATTCCCTAGCACAGGGGTGGGCAACCTTAAACACTCAAAAGAGCCATTTGGACCTCAGAAAAAACACCGGGCACCACAAAACACTTCCCATGCCTGACTATTTCCTGGGCAGCCACAGAACTAGCATATGTAGTTGAGTTTAACATTCTCTTTTCTTCTGAAAATTTCCTTGGATTTATCCGTGGTGGGCCTACCGAGGGTCGAAAAGCTCAATAAATCCCATGCTGGCAGGTATCACAGACTGGCGGTTGTGACACATATTTTGAGCGACAGGAAGTCGCAGCAGAGGGATGAAAGAGCCACATGAAGCTCCAGAGCTGTGGGTTCCTGACCCCTTGCCCTAGCAGTTTCAATTCTAGAAGTGCTTATTGGAAACTATTCTTACCAGTACCTGCCTCCAGTTTTACACTTAGTCCACCCGTAAGATATTCTTAGATGTTGACTGTATGGCTACTGTATTACTTCCCTTGAGCAAAGTGCATCCTGCTTTCAAAACTGACTTAAGCATGGCTGGATACATTCCTCATTATATAAAACAGCCATTCTCTACACAGGCAAATTTGGCCCAGTCCAAAGTAGTTTTCGACACAAGCTTTGATACTTGTGGCTCTTAATCTCTCTATATAAAAGCGAAATAGCACTCACGCATCATCACAAAATCTCCAGTACCGTAAAGCCTACAAACTTGAAATTTGGCACGTATGTTCCTCTTGGCTTCTAGGTGCTCGCTAAGAAAGGATTTTTCAAAATGACCATCAGATCGTTAGTATTTCTTATATTATTATTAACACGTCCTGATGCTAAGGAGTTAGGCCCACCTGAAAAGAACTCTGTTCCAACTGCCACTTGGGCATGGGCACGACCAGCACATGACTCTTCCAATTTAGACATTCTAGTTCTAGTAGCTTACATAAAAAGGACAGTGGATCTTAAAAGACAACATTTTATTGTAAAAAAAAGATCGAAAATATATTTTAGTCAAAAGGTGCTCTTTACAATGCCAATGACCATGTTTGTATGAAAATACCATAATTGGTAATACCTCAGATCATAAATATGCCCTTTGTTGAGGCCATTCCACACCACAAAGAGGGCTTGTGCTTGGATTTCGAGAAAATATCTTTGTGATTATCATTGGTTGCCGTTTTTAATTTCAACCTCTTTCCCAAGCTTGAATAAAACAGGTTCCCTATTTATTTGGGGGGGGGGGAGAGGAAAGGTGAGCCAAATGCCACTCCCATGATAAAGAATCTGGTGTTTGAGAACGTCGCAAGAGTCAAATCTTAGGGGGAAAGTGGAATTAACAGGGAATTAGGGAACCTGAACAAACGTATTTCTGCAGTACAAAAAGCTGTTGAAAAGGACCGAGTAAGCAATATAAAGAGGCTTCAAAAACTCACGGCTACTGGAGGCTCCCAGCAGTAATATAAAAACATATCGCTAGAAGACAATATTGGTAGCTCGGAATTGACTTGTGGGGTCCTTGATGCTCTCTGAGCTTGATGGTTTTCCTGCAGATGTTTCATTTACCAAACTGGGTACCGAAGTACCAAATGAGCTACCTGTTTATAAGTAGCTTACCTTGAAACTAGCGCCCTGCATCCAATATCCAAATAAGCAGGAATTAACACCAGACAGACAGGGAAAAGAATACCCTGCTCAAAGAACTAAGGAGGAGAAAACCACACCTCCACTGGGACCGAAAGGAGAAGCTACTGTATGTGAACGGGGAGCAAACGCCACACTAATTAGCACTGATGACGTTACCTAATTGAGTCATGAGACGTCTGCAAGAAAACAACCCAGAATCCCCAAAACCCTACAGTCCTCCTCTTCCTCCTCCACACAGCAGACTGCACTCCCTTCTAGCTCTGAAAACGTTACCTAGTTTGGTAATGAAACGCCTGCAAGTAAACGGCAAAAAGTTTAAGGACCTCACGGTTGAACTCTTGAGCTACACAAATATTCCCTTCGGTCCAAAGTCGTCCATCCAACACGTTTCTCCTGCGGATAGAAAAAAGGCTCTGCCCCTGGGTTTAAGCCAGAGGGGAGCTCCAGGTGACCTCCCACTTCCAAACGTGTAGAACGTGGTCGTAAAAGGAGCACGTTGCTAAGAGGCTGGTCTCCCGTTGGGCTTTAGCTGCATGGGCATCCCCATTGGCTTTGGTATCTGGAGCTCTTCCGTCTCCAGAAGGCCCCTGGGGGACCAAGGAGCCTTCCGCTGGGGATGGAGAGGCGGGAGGTTGATTCTCTTCTTCTTCGAGCAGCACATCGAAGGTGGCCGTGGGGGATTCGTAAATTATCTTGAGGTTCTTCCCTTTCACGTCCTCCCAGCTGGCTCTTTGCTCCTCCTGAATTGTCAGCGCGGCCATAGACGCCTCCAAAGACGCGCCCAGGGGAAGCCTGCACCAATCAGCGCCATAAGCCAAAGAATTGTGCAAGGCGTAGGAAGACAGGATCGTGCATTTCTCTTGGTTCTCTTCTACTAGGGGGAGAAAAAGAGGAGGGCTGTTGCATCTAGACATCACGACCTTCCTCATTCAAGTAATCCTCATCATTTTTTATCGACCTCATAATCCCTTTTCTGGCCAACTGAATGGAGCGGAGTGTTTACTGGCCCGATGCCCTTCCCGGTCGCCAATGCAGAGTTTTATTCAGCCGATAAATTCTCATTGTGCCCAGAGAGATAAATATCTGCCTCTACCTAGGATCAAACTCACAGCCTCCTGATTGTCAGGCGAGAGCTCCACCTCTACGCCGCCGCACCGCTTATTCCTTATTCAGGTAATGAGGTGAGGGAAATTTATGTTTTTTTTAAATTTTATTTACATTTTATTTTTTTGGGTTATTCCATCTATTAATATTTTTTACAAACAACTCGAGGTAATCATGCCGGGCAAGCGTAATTCCAAAGGCTATTTCCATCTGCTCTCCAATTGTGAATTTATATTCTGTCTTTTTCTCCCTCTATTCTGACCCAGGCTTCCCAAGAGCCTGAAGCAAACTCCTGGTCCGACAAAAACCCCTTTTATTAATTGACTGTGAATTCTGCTCACTCCCATCCAGCAAAGTCTTTCAAGGGAGGATTTACTTTATCTGGCTTGGAGAGCGACCAGGCTGATATCTGCAGAACTTGGCCAGGAGTCTCGGAGAGTCATGAACCAATGAAGCGAACTAATGGTCTCCTGCAAACTCCACTCCCCTTTCGCTCCTCTTTTATTTCCTCTGGGAGGGGCCATTCATCATCCACCTGTGGCCTTACTCCCAAGTCGACCCCTGTTCTTTAGCTGTTCTCTTCCTCTGGCAACTCTGCGCATTCGCACACTGGGACCAGGCTCCAGCTGTTCTTCTGCCTCACTGATGTCTGACTCCGAAGGCAGCTGATAACTATCAGACAGCTCTGGCCCCCTCTCTGCCTCCGACACAGAGCCCTCACCAGAGCCTTCCCCAGACTCCAGGACTGGCCCATCTTCCTCCCCAACCTCCTCACTGTCCGAATCTGCTGCCAGCTCCACTGGTCACTGGCGGGCCACAACAGTGGCAAGAGAGTTTGTAAAACGAGGGCTAGTTCGCTTAATGATTCATTTAGCAACAGAAATTTCGGGCTTGAGGACTGTCTGCATTTTGGAAATTATTACAGCTGAAGTCAGTAGGTGGCTTCCTCAAATCCAAACACTCACCTAAACCATTGGGACAACCGAGGATTACAAAGCCATTGTGCATGCAAGAAGCCAGCAGCCACTCCTCCTGGGACGGGTGCCATTTTAAGCGCCAGACGCCGCCTTCCACATGGGTGTCCGCCAGGGGCTGCTTCATCTTCCTGGTGTCCCACAGAAGGACGTGCTCGTCGTAGCTGCAGAAACGCAATCGAGAAATCTTTCTCCTCCTTTCCCAAAGCCTCCTACGTCCACAGCTGCCCCATCCCATACAGGGGTAGTCCTCAATCATTTGACCATTCGAAGCTATAACGGCACTGAACGAAGTGACGTATAACTGTCCTCGCCCTTCTAACCACCATTCCCATAATCCCCAAAGTCACTTGGTCCAAATCCAGAGGCTGACTCGTATTTATTGCAGTGGGATCACCTTTGGTGACCTTATGGGGTCGTAAGTGAAGAATGATCCTAAGTCTTTTTTTTTCCCCCAGTGCAAAGTTGTAACTTTGAAAGGCCACTGAACGGACTGTTGTAAATCGAGGACTTCCTGTCCAAGCGTGGGAAATTTCAAAGACATTCCCTCAAAGTGACTTCATCAATACTTTTGGAGACTCACCTGCCCGTAGCTAGCAGATTTTCCCGCAGCGGGTGACTCTGAATACTGCAGACCCCCATAGAATGCCTGGAATGAAAACAATGGTGAAATCTAAAAAATTTTTACTACCAGTTCTATGGGCGTGGTTTGGTGGGGTGGGAGGGGTGTCATGTGATTGGGTGGCCGTGGCTATGTAGTCAGGTAACTGCGGGGATTAAAAGACAGAAACTGACTTTAACAATGTCCTGCTGGAGCAGGGTTGGACTAGATGACCTCCAGGTCCCTTCCAGCCCTGGGCTATCCTCTGAAGCTAAGTCTAGTGCCAGGTTTGTAGTCCTTCTTTCCTCTCCTTTTTCTCTCCCTCTCTCCCTTTCTTTCTCTTTCTTTCTCCATTCTTTCCTTCTCTTTCTTTCATACTCTATCTCTCTCTCTTTTTCTTTTTCTTCTTCTTTCTTTCTTCTTTCTCTCTCTCTCTCTCTCTTTCTGTCTCTCTCTCTGTCTCCCTCCTTCCCCCTCTCTCTGTCTCTCCCTCTTTCTCTGTCTCTGTCTGTCTGTCTCTCTCCTTCTCTCTCTCTCTCTCCCTCTCTCCTTTCTTTCTTTCTTTCTTTCTTTCTTTCTTTCTTTCTTCTTTCTTTCTTCTTCCTTCCTTCCTTCCTGCTTCTTCCTTCCTTCCTTCCTTCCTTCCTTCCTTCTTTCCTTCCTTCCTTCTTTCCTTCCTTCCTTCCTTCTTTCCTTCCTTCCTTCCTTCCTTTCTTTCTCAGAACTCAGGGAAGGCTTCTGGGAGCAAAAACAGACCCACCCACCTCCTCGTTTCCGGAGTTTTAAAAAAATGCTTCAAAAGTTTTCTTTTAAAGTTCCCAAGGTCAGCTGTGCAACATGCGGATATGAGAACCTTTTTTTTTAACTTTTTCAAGTTTTTTTTACTACCAGTTCCGTCAAACCAGCCGTTACACACACACACACACGCACACACACACACACACACACACACACAGACACCCACCCCTCCTGCTTTCCTGGCACAAGACAGGAGCCGTGGATTCTTTTCAGAGATTCTAACTACTTACCGCTCGCTGGTGAAGAGAGGAGTCCTTGAGCAGCTCCTTGTATCCCATCCATGCAGTTTGCAGTCATCTCCACCTAAATCCAGGAAGAGAAGACCAAGGAAAATGAATTCCTAACATGAAGCTTTAAAGCCAACCTTGATTCACGCATCGCCACAAGGGTTGGTAAACGGTTCGCCCGCATTCAACTTGGCTTCCCGGGGACTCTCACAACTACAATCCGAGCAAACGCACACACCTGAGTACACGACGTGTGTGTTCCAATAGTCAAACGCAGCCACCCAGGCTTCAAAGTCATGTGCCTTCCATTGGTCCGAGAGGTGCACCGAAGAACCGGATTCGTCCACCGACAGCAAGCTGACTCTCCCTTTGGAATCGCTGCTGACCAGTCGCAGGGGGTGGCCGCTGCAGAGACAGCATGGAATAGTTAAAAAAAACAAAAACAAAGGCAATTCCTTTGCTGAAGAAGCAGGGATGAATGGTAAACAACTTGTTGGCTCTACTACTCTCCAGCATCAATCTAGAAAGAGTGCAAGAGAAGAGCAATGAAGAGGATTAGGAGGCTGGAGGCTAAAACCTATGAAGAACGGTTGCAGGAACTGGGTAGGTCTAGTTTAATGAAAAGAAGGACTGGGGAGACACGATAGCAGTCTTCCAATATCTCAGGGGCTGCCCCAAAGAAGAGGGAGTCAAGCTATTCTCCAAAGCACCTGAGGGCAGGACAAGAAGCAATGGGTGGAAACTAACCAAGGAGAGAGGCAACTCAGAACTAAGGAGAAATTTCCTGACACTGAGAATCATTAATCAATGGAACAGCTTGTCTCTAGAAGTTGTGAATGCTTCAACACTGGAGGTTTTTAAGATGATGTCGGATAACCATTTGTCTGAAGTGGTGTAGGGTTTCCTGCCTAAGCAGGGGGTTGGACTAGACAACCTCCAAGGTCCCTTCCAACTCTGTTATTCTATTCTATTCTATTCTATTTTCTTTTTTTCTTTTCTTTCCTATTCCTATTCCTATCAGAAGCCACGATGCAGAGTTTAAAACTCAGTGTGGGTTGTGCTTTGATGCTTGTAAGGAACAGGGGAATTTCAGAAGGTCCATGTTGGACAGGAATTAGATTTACAGATTGACAGAGTTGGAAAGGACTCGTATAGGTCATCTAGTCCAACCCCTGCCCAAGCAGAAGACCCTGGCCTATACCATTTCTGACAAATGGAAGTCCAGTCTCTTCTTGAAAGCCTTCAGTGATGAGAGCACCCACAACTTCCAAAGGCAACTTCTGTTCCATGGGTGGGTTGTTCTCACTATCAGAAATAAGCACCAGAAGTCTTCTCAGAAACTTAAGAGGGATGGAAGGGGCTATTTAATACAATAGTAGCAGAGTTGGAAGGGACCTTGGAGGTCTTCTAGTCCAACCCCCTGCGTAGGCAGGAAACCCTATACTGTTTCAGACAAGTGGCTATACAACATCTTCTTAAAAGACTTCCAGTGTTGGGGCATTCACAACTTCTGGAGGCAAGAGCTTGCCCTACTGTCTTGCTTAGCAACGTAAGCTTTGGGCTCAATTGCATTTGTAAGTCGAGGATTACCTGCGTAGGGAATTCTGGGAGTTGAAGTCCAGACATCTTAGAAGCATAGGGCTAGGCCCTCAAACCACTTACCACTGCTCTCGTCCCGTGGACCAATCCAATGACAAAGCAAGGCAATCGTCTCCCAGGTCAACACTGCACAGAGGTTGAAGCCTGCAGCTCTTCTACTGGAAAGAAAAGGAGGCTGTTCAGAATGTGGACGTGTCTCCAGCATCCGTTACGAAACGTATAGCATGATCATAGTGTAGACGTCAGGGTTCCGACGGACGCCCTAATTAAATCATGAGCCTCGAGCCAAGCTTCAAAAGAAATCCAGTTATTTATTGGGAGCAACAGGTTGGCACGTACCCAAGTGTAACCAGCTCTGACCCCCACGTAATTTATGATCCTGTTTCCCTCCCCCCTTTCCCTTTGAAAATGTTTTGCTTCTCATCCAAGAAGCTTCTTCAGGTCAGTTCTTGGATGAGAAGCAAAACATTTTCAACTGAAAAAAAATAAGCAAGGAAGTCCAGCTGCCTTTGGAAAAAAACCTGGGGCAACCATGATCTGAGAACCTCCACAGACATTCCCACTGATCCTTATTTGAATTTTTGCAGTCTTGTGAATTGCACAGTTGTGTCCGACCCATCGCAACCCCATGGACGACGTTTCTCCAGGCCTTCCTGTCCTCTACCATCTCCTGGAGTCCATTTAAGCTCACGCCGACTGCTTCGGTGACTCCATCCAGCCACCTCCTTCTCTGTCGTCCCCTTCTTCTTCTTCTTTTGCCCTCCATCGTTCCCAGCAGGAGGCTCTTCTCCAGGGAGTCCTTCCTTCTCATCAGGTGGCCAAAGTAGTTGAGTTTCCTCTTCAGGATCTGGTCTTCTAAAGAGCAGTCAGGGTTGATCTCCTCTAGGACCGACCGGTTGGATCGCCTTGCAGTCCAAGGGACTCACAGGAGTCTTCTCCAGCACCAGAGTGCAAAGGCTTCCATTCTTTGGCGCTCAGCCTTCCTTATGGTCCAACCTTCACAGCCATCCATTGCAACTGGGAGAATCATCGCCTTGACTAGACGCACTTGTGTTGGCAGGGTGATGTCTCTCCATCCAAATCTATGCAAGTCTTTTTCTGAATATTCTTAGGCACCTATCTCTATTTGCCTCTGTCGCCCTATTCCATTCTCTTTCGTTATTTGTTTATTTATTTTAATGCTGTTTCATTGGCTCCATGTTGTAAGAATCCCAAGGGAGAGCCTTCACCTTTCGTGGTGCAAAGACCTTAACCGATAAAAGAATCGCAGAGAGCCACAAAATGATTACGGATCTCTAGTCACCTACCTCGCTTCCCATCAAGTGGGCCAGCTTCACCACTCCCTGGGCATTTGCGATACCTAAAACAGGATGTCCTGCGATGGGAACATGGCACCTTGAAGGGGAACAGACAGCAAAGTCATTAGCAGAGGTGTAAGTAAAAAGAATCATTCCACTCCCTCCCTCTTTTGAAAAAAAGGAAGATATTCTGACCGAGGCTTCCCAAGAGCATGAAGCAAACTCCTTGTCCTGACAATAAAACCCTTTTATTAATTTGCTGTGAATTCTGCTCATTCACATCTAGCAAAGTCTTTTGAGGGAGGATTTACGGTCACAGACCTTCTCTGGCTTGGAGAGCTGCCAGGCTGATATCTGCAAAACTTGGCAGAGTCTCGGAGAGTCACGAACCAATGAAGTGAACTAATTGTCTCCTGCAAACTCCACTCCCCTTTCTCCCCTCTTTTATTTCCTCTGGGAGGGGCCATTCACAGTGCACCTGTGGCCTTACTCCCAAATCAACCCATTCTTTAGCAGTTCCCTTCCTTTGGCAGCTCTGTGCATGCGCACACTGGGAACAGGCTCCAGCTGTTCTTCTGCCTCACTGATGCCTGACTCTGAAGGCAGCTGATAACTGTCAGACAGTCCTGGCCCCCTCTCTGCCTCCGACACAGAGCCCTCCTCAGACTCCAGGACTGACCCATGTTCCTCCCCAACCTCCTCACTGTCTGACTCTGCTGGCGGGCCACAACAGGAAGAGCATTTCATTTCCATCTTGACTCAACCCAAGCCTTGGGTACAGAAACTATGACACTATCCGAAAGGATTAAAAAACACGCTACCCATTTTACAGAAGATAGAGCAAGGCAAAATAACATTTTATTTATCTATCTCCCACCTTGATTATCTTTACGCATAACTCAAGGCGGTGACCCTATCCAGCACAACTTCCTCCTATTTCCCCCCAAAAACTCAGTGAGGTCAGCTTGGCTGGTTTTCATGCCTACAGCAGCATTAGAACTCACCATCTGCTGGTGATCGCCTCCAAGTCACCCATCTGGCTATCCAGCTTAAGGTGGGTCTAGAAGTCACTGTCCCCTGGTGATTGGCCCGACGACACCCATTTGGCTTTCCTATTTAAGCAGGACTAGAACTCCCACGCTCCTGCTTTCTAGCCTGGTGCCTGAACCCCTTGGCTCTTATGCTCAAGAGACACAATTCCCTCCCAATTATGAAATATGTGGGCCATCCCGCGTGGAGAACCTCAGAATCTTGATGGTTGCTCCATGAAGTCCACCGTGGAGGCGGAGACCTTCAACTCAGGTCTGACCGACATCTCCATCTGAAAGCCCACCACTTTCTCCACTACGGGTAATTCTTTCCCGCACGGGAACTAACCCATCCCCAGCTAGTCTAGTTTCTCGAAGAAGTGAAAGCTTGCAAATGAAACGGATAAGCATCCATCCAACCATTTAACGTCCAATATAGCCACCGTTTCCAGCCTCTGGATCTCCGTCAGCGGGGTGAAAATTTGATCTTCGAAGGAATAGAGGTAGAGGCGTCCCAGGCGCACAGGGGTCTCGCTGTCCTCTCTAGGACTCTGACCAGGCTGTTCAGGAAGCAGAAAGAAAACAACAATAAGAAAGGGGGAATATTAACATTTTTTAAAAAATATAATAGAATCTAAGCAATAACTAGAGGCTGAAAGATGACATTACTATGTAGGCTTAAATAATATCATTGGCTCTAAAATGGAACATTGAAATATTGAATGACTAAAACAAACATGTATATTAATACTAGGATTACATGACACAAATATTATTAATATTATTATCGCTCTTTGTATCAAAATGAATTATACCCAGAGGCCACACTGTTCATGTAGGGATATTGATGTATATTTAAAAATAAAAATCCAACGAAACTTAAAAAGAAAAAAAAGACTAACTGCAAAACAATTTCATAAGTTTTCTATGGCTTCTTGAAAAAGTCAATAGGATAGGTTAGAATAGAATAGAGAATGAAGTAACAGAGTTGGAAGGGACCTTGGAGGTCTTCTAGTCCAGCCCCCTGCTTAGGCAGGAAACCCGACACCACTTCAGACAAATGGATATCCAACATCTTCTTAAAAAATGTGCAGTGTTGGAGCTTTCACAACTTCTGGAGGCAACTTCTGTTCCACTGATTAATTGTTCTAACTGTCGGGAAGTTTCTCCTCAGTTCTAAGTTGCTTCTCTCCTTGATTAGTTTCCACCCATTGCTTCTTGTCCTACCCTCAGGTGCTCTGGAGAATAGCTTGACTCCCTCTTCTTTGGGGCAGCCCCTGAGATAGTGGAAGACGTCTATCATGTCTCCCCTGGTCCTTCTTTTCATTAATCTAGACATACCCAGTTCCTGCAGCCCTTCTTCGTATGTTTATATATGTTTATATAGCTCACCTCATTCTCTGGTTTCTTCAGCTGGTAGGTGCCACATACTAAGATATTGTGCCAGCCTTCCACCGGGCACCATTCTACCGCGTCTGCACTATATTCGGTATCGACCACCTGCAAAGTTTTTGCTTTGCATTTGAAAGCCATGTTAACGTGCATTCATTCTGCGCCGGAGAAGAAATGGAGGAAACGAGAATTTATTATGGATTCCAATTCCCGCTGTTATATGGAATTTATCCAGCGATCAAAATACTAATTTGGCATATTGTCTGTCTCTTAGGGAGAAATCCTTTTTGGTCTATGGGTATTAAATTCATTTAAAAGTCTCTTCCTTCTTTCTGCCATTATTGATGCAAAAATTTTAAAGGGCCCCTCCCCAAGAGCCTCTCTCTGACCCTCCCCAATGGGACCCTCTCCAAAATGACCCCTCTCCAAAGGGACCCTATCCAAAGTGCCCCCTCCCAAAACGGCTCCTCTCCAACGCCCCCTCCCCAAAAGGGCCCTTCCTCCCCAAAGAGACCCTCTCCAACACCCCCTCCCCAAAAGAGCCCTCCATAAGGGCCTCCCTCCCCAAAGGGCCCCTCTCCAACACCCCTCCCCAATTGACCTTCTCCAAAATGCCCCCTCCCCCAAGAGACCTTCTCCAACACCCCCTCCCCAATTAGATCCTCTCCAAAGTGCCCCCTCCCCAAAGAGACCCTCTCTAACACCCCCTCCCCAAAAGAGCCCTCCATAAAGGCCTCCCTCCCCAAATAGACCCTCTCCAACACCCCCTCCCCAATTGGACCCTCTCCAAAGTGCCCCCTCCCCAAATAGATCCTCTCCAACACCCCCTCCTCAATTCCACCCTCTCCAAAGTGCCCCCTCCCCAAAGAGACCCTCTCCAAGCGGGAGGGCCGGGGAGGCGAGGCCGGCCTGGCAGCACCCACCGTCCCGGCGGCCCTTCCTGTCCTCGGCGCGGGCTGGGAAAGGAGCGGAGCGCCGAGAGAGACGCGCCTCTTCCTCTCCCCGCCTTTCTGGCCCGGCGGCTCGGCTGCGCAGCGCTTCCCCGGGCCGCAGGCAGGTGCCCCGCCAGGTATGCGGCCTGGCCCCGCCCCTTCCAGGCCGGGGAGGGGTAACTCCGCCCCTTGGAGGGGGGGTCTTCCCCCCCACAGGTGGAGCCGAGCCTGGGTTGGCTTCTCCAACCTTGCGCCCGCCAGCTGGTCTGGGAAGACTACAAATCCCAGCAACCCCCGCCCTTCTCGCCTTCCAGAGCCTGCCGGGAGTTGTAGTTCTCCTTCCCTCTCCCCCCCTTTTAGCTAAAATTTAGGAAAAATGCAAAATAAATAGGGGAGACCTCGTTGTCCCCGGGGGGGGGGCTCTGGGGTTGGGGGGCAGCTGGCACCCTCCAGCTGTTTTTGCCCAGCAACCCGCAGATTTTGGGGTTCGTGCAAGGTTGAGATGGGGGGGGAGTATTGAACCCCTGCACATCTGGAGGAAGCTGCCTTGTCTTGCAGGGCGGGAAGAGGTTACGATGGGATGTGGGGGGGGGATTAAGAGGGGCTTTTTTCCTGATCGGAAAAATGCCACTTTAATTGCGGAATAGGTAAAAGGTCAAGGTTCCCTTCGCACATCTGTGCTAGTCGCTCCCGACTCTAGGGGACAGTGCTCATCTCCGTTTCAAAGCCGAAGAGCCAGCGCTGTCGGAAGACGTCTCCGTGGTCATGTGGCCAGCATGACTCAACGCCTCGAAGGCGCATGGAATGCTGTTCCCTTCCCACCAAAGGTGGTTCCTATTTTTCTACTTGCATTTTTTATGTGCTTTCGAACGGCTAGGTTGGCAGAAGCTGGGACAAGTCACGGGAGCTCACTCCATTATGCTGCGGTAGGGATTCGAACCGCTGCTGATCGACAAGCTCAGCGTTCTTAGCCCCTGAGCCCCTATCTTTGGGCTCATTATTCCCACATTACTTGACTACGGCACCGGGAAAAAAAGTATGGACGTAATGAAGCTTTTTCACCCTGGCAGCCGTTTGCCGCATCCCCAAGCAAAATGCAAGCGCTTGGCAACTCATATTTATGACGGTCGCATTAATTAACGACTGCACTGATTCACTTAGCAATGGTGCCGAGAGGTCGTAAAATGGGGCAAAATTCCCTTAACACTTAAGCAATAGAGTTGGAAGGGGCCTTGGAGGTCTTCTAGTCCAACCCCCTGTTCAGGCAGCAAACCCTATACCGTTTCAGACAAATAGCTGTCTTAATCTCTTCTTTGAAAGCTTCCAGTGTTGGGAGCCTCCACAACTTCTGGAGGCAATTTATTCCGCAGATGTAATCGTAATTATCATTCTGGGGGAATTTCTCCTAAATTGCTTCTCTCCCGGAGTAAGTTGGGCTCAAATTGGGGTCGTTAAGTCGAGGACTACAAGTATAATTAGCAGAAGCTGACCGAAGTCCCAAATCAGTTCCAATTCCATATTGTGGGGGGAAATATGTTTTTTTTTTAAAAAGGAACAGGCCACGTCAGGAGAAAGCAAATCCTCAAAAAGTTTTTAAAAAATAAAAAGTCAGCGATCCATTCCAATCCTTTACTTGAAAACACAACTTCCATGCAGAGTTGTTCAGATTTATAACTGCTGATGTCTGTGCTAGATCCCCGGGTTTTTTATTTTTATTTTTTTTTAGAAATCTCCCAGGGAGCAGAAAAAGGCTTTCGCTACGAGACAAGTTATTTTGTTCAACCAACAATGTGTTCTCACCCGAAACGTTTACAGTAAATAATTCCTAGATAAAGAGCATTGCTAACTCCCTCCTCCCCGGGGAAAAAAAAAACAGAAACAAAAACATCCCCTCCCCACCCCCCTGGAAACGAAACAGAAACCTGTACACAATCTTTACAAACATATTAACATATAAATAACAAGAAGCTCTGCAACTTAGCAGAGTTTCCACAGTAGTCTCTCTCTCTCGTTTTTTCCCCCGCTTGAGATTTTTTAACACTTAAAGAGGGGAAAAGCTGGTTCCCTCTGCTCAAGCATCAGGTGGTCTTTTTGTGTGTGTGTCTTGTCTTTTTTTTTCCTTCTCTTTCTTTCTTTCTTTTTCTCCTTGTTTGTCAGTGCCTCTGGCTTCAAGTGAGCAGTCTGTGCAAAGCGGGCGCCTTCCCGCCCTCGCCCTCCGGGGAGGGAAGGAGCCCTTCTACGGCGAAGGTTTCGGCCAGCCGGTCATCGCTCTGGTCCCAGTTCTTGCTGGACGGGTCGTTTCTTCTCCCGACAGTGTTTCTTGTGAGCGGGCCAGTCTTTCTGCTGGCACTGCGAACCGCAGTACCGCGCAACCTGGCATCGGCCACAGATGTTGAACTCGCGTAACTGGAGGGAGAGAGAGAGACAAAAGGGATCAGGCGACGTTTCCGGGAAACTAGAGAGAGACCCAAACCCCAATGCAGCTGAGCCCAAAAAACTGGAACATGAATGGAGCCATGGGGGATATTAGCTTCTGGATACAGATTTGCTTGGCAATTTGATAAGGTCCACCTTGGTTTCTGTTCTGACCGAGGCTTCCAAAGAGCATGAAGCAAACTCCTTGTCCCGCCAAAAAACCCTTTTATTAATGGACTGTAAATTCTGCTCATTCACATCCACCAAAGTCTCACTGACGTCTGACTCCGAAGGCAGCTGATAACTGGCATACGGCTCTGGCCCCCTCTCTGCCTCTGACACAGAGCCCTCCCCAAACTCCAGGACTGGCCCATGTTCCTCCCCACTGTTCTTCCTTCCTTCCTTTCCTCTCTCTCTCTCTCTCTTTCTTTCTTTCTTCTTTCCTTTCTTTTTCTTTCTTTCTTTTCTTTCTTTCTTTTTCCTTCCTTCCTTCCGACTGAGGCTTCCCAAGAGTCTGAAGTAAGCTCCCTGTCCCGACAAAAACCCCTTTTATTAATTCACTGTGAATTCTGCTCCTTCATGTCCAGCAAAGTCTTTCAAGGGAGGATTTACAGTCACAGACCTTCTCTGGTTTGGAGAGTGGCCAGGCCGATATCTGCAAAATTTGGCCAGGAGTCTCAGAGAGTCAAGAACCAATTAATTGAACTCCTGCAAACTCCACTCCCCTTTCGCTCCTCTTTTATTTCCACCGTCCACCTGTGGCCTTACTCCCAAGTCGACCCCTGTTCTTTAGCTGTTCCCTTCCTCTGGCAACTCTGCGCATGCGCACACTGGGAACAGGCTCCAGTTGTTCTTCTGCCTCACTCATGTCTGACTCTGAAGGCAGCTGATAACTGTCAGACGGTCCTGGCCCCCTCTCTGCCTCCGACACAGAGCCCTCATCAGAGCCTTCCCCAGACTCCAGGACTGGCCCATCTTCCTCCCCAACCTCCTCACTGTCCGAATCTGCTGCCAGCTCCGCTGGTTGCTGGTGGGCCACAACACTACCAAGAGATGCCAGATGGTCCCACAACTTAGGCTGGCTTAAAAGAAGCAGCAAGTTCGGCCTAGTGTCAACCCTGAAGCCATTTTAGAGTGCTCTTCAGAGGGCTGCCATAGCGAGATAGCTGTGGGAATGAGGGGGGGGGGGAATAGAGATAGCTGGGGACTTGTAGCCAAAATAAACTTCTTTCTCCTGGAAACCAAGGACGTTTCCACCAGGTGCTGGGGGAAGGCGTGGACTGAAGGCAACTGGAGTTGCAGAAAACCCTACACCACTTCAGATAAGTGGTTGTTCAACATCTTCTTAAAGACTTCCAGTGTGGGGCATTCACAACATCTGGAAGCAATTTGTTCCACTAATTGTTCTGTCAGGAAATTTCTCCTCAGTTCTAAGTTGCTTCTCTCCTTGATCAGTTTCCACCTATTGCTTCTTGTTCTACCCTCAGGTGCTTTGGAGAATAGCTTGACTCCCTCTTCTTTGTGGCAACCGCTGAGATATTGGAAGACTCCTATCATGTCTCCCCTGGTCCCGGGAGATCATGAGTTCTAGCTCCATTTTAGACACGAATAACAGAGTTGGGAGGGACCTTGGAAGTCTTCTAGTCCAGCCTCCTGCTCAGGCAGGAAACCCTATACCACTTCAGACAAGTGGCTATCCAACATCTTCTTAAAAATCTCCTGGGTTGGAGCATTCACAACTTCTAGAGGCAAATTGTTCCACTCATTTGTTGTTCTAACAGGAAATTTCTTCTTAGTTCTAGGTGCTTTTTGTCCTGCCTTCAGATGGAGAATAGCTTGACTCCCTCTTCTTTGGGGCAGCCCCTCAAATATTGGAAGCCTGCTATCATGTCTCCCTTGGTCCTTCTTTTCATTCTACGAGACATATCCAATTCCTACAACTGTTCTTCATAGGTTTTACCCTCCAGTCCCCTCGCCATCTTTGTTGCTCTTCTCTGCACTCTTTCTAGAGTCCAACATCTATATGGAAGCTGCCTGGGTGACCGATCACCAGGAGACGGTGAATTCTAGTCCCAGCTCAGGCATTAAAACCACCTGGGTGATTTCGAGCCAATCACCAGGAGACCCTGTGTAAGGATTGATACGTACCTGTTTTTCAATCATTGTGCAGGGGGGGTAGTGACATTCATAGTATGTGCACGAACTTTCCTCCTCTTCCACCACGTCTCCGTTAGCGTTGTAGTAGCGTGTGACGTTCAGCACAGGGAACTGCTCCTCGATGGGATCGGTGGGAAGCTGTTGTATCGCCAGCCAGTATAAGCTTTGTTCCCTTTCAACGACAACAACAAATTGTTAAAGCATTTCTCCTGCAGGATGAGATAACAAAACTCACCCTTTCACACAGTCCAAAAGTGAGGACAATTTACACAAAGGGGGCAGCCAACTCTTCTAAGAGATTCATCCATAACACCCCAAATGGAGTTTTCTATTGATCTTTATTTCTATGATAGGCTTGTACCCTTTTTCCATTCATTTAGATCCACGTAACCAGGAATGGTAAAGGTGGCTCAGTGGCTAAGACGCTGAACTTGTTGATCAGAAAGGTCGGTAGTTCGATGGTTCGAATCCCTAGCGCCACGTAACAGAGGGAGCTCCCATGACTTGTCCCAGCTTCTGCCAACCAAGCAGTTCAAAAGCATGTAAAAAATTCAAGTAGAAAAATAGGGACCACCTTTGGTGGGAAGGAAACAGAATTCCATGTGCCTTCGGCGTTGAGTCATGCCGGCCACACGACCACGGAGACGTCTTCGGACAGCGCTGGCTCTCCGGCTTTGAAACGGAGATGAGCACCGCCCCCTAGGGTCGGGAACGACTAGCACATGTGTCTGAAGGGAACCTTTACCTTGGAAAATCTGTTGTTTTCTTTTTTTTAAAAGGACTCAAAAAGCAACAGACGAACTA
Source organism: Natrix helvetica (assembly GCF_964273705.1). Taxonomy (NCBI): domain Eukaryota; kingdom Metazoa; phylum Chordata; class Lepidosauria; order Squamata; family Natricidae; genus Natrix; species Natrix helvetica. The sequence goes on from NC_138565.1 coordinate 3,202,699, forward strand.
ATCAAGTTTTCTGATTATTGTATTTGTAAGGATAATGTTTATCGGTCAGTGTTTTGCTTTCGAATAAGGAGCAAAATGTAGCGTCCCAACCAGAAACACCAAGGACCCTCCATTTCAACCCTGAGTTACAAATAGTCTAAGGAGCAAAATATTGGATTCAAAACCGCTAGACAACTCTTAAAGCCTATCTGTGTGAGTGTGAACACTTATGTCTTTATTATTGAAGAACACGTCTGTTACGATCCTAAAAAATGTTTACACAATTCCAAAAATTTCCTCCAGCCACTGAAAAGGATTTCATTCCCGTCTATTTGTTACTCCATCCACGGAGTTTAACTCAACTGACAGCTTTTTTTAAGGAGAAGAGGGGAAGGGAAGGAAGGGAGAAGAGAATGAAAGGGAAGGGAAGGAAATGAAGTTAGGGAAGCTAAGGAGAGGAAAGGAGAAGTGGGAAAGGAAAGGAAGAAAGCTAGGAAAGGGAAGGGAGAAAGGAATGAAAGAGGGAAGGAAAAGGAAAGAAAGTTAGGGAAGGGAAGGGACGGGAAGCTAAGAAGAGGAAAGGAGAGGAAGGAAAAGGAAAGGAAGACAGCTAGGGCAGGGAAGGAAATGAAAGAGAGAAGGGAAGGAAAGGGCAGGAAAGGAAAGGAAGAAAGCTAGGGAAGGGAAGGGAGAAGGGAAGGAAAGAGGGAAGGAAAGGAAAGAGGGAAGGGAAGGAAAATGAAATGAAATTGCAGGCACTCATAAACTTCACATTCTGTTTCCCCTTCCTCCTTCTCTCTCTGCATTTCTTTAGAGAGAATTTTACCTTTGCTTGCTAGAGATTTCTTCCGCTTTGGGTCTCCAGCCCCACGGCACCAATCGTAAGTTGTCCAAACGGTTGTCCACCGTCACGGCATTCAAATGCACCACCTGAAACCCTGGGGCAATGCCTCCCCGGTGCCTCTCCCTGCAATAAGAAAGGACAGAGCCTACAGTTTGTGGGGGGGGAACAGGCTGAGCATCAACCAAGGCTCTATAGAGCAGTAATTAATACTTTGCCTGATCGTGATCCTATCCCTCCAAACGTATAACCCGCACGAGCTCCATGAAGCGGCTACCTCCCTTACGCACACTTCTCTCTGGACACCTGTTGCTGGGTTTCCTTTGCACGCCGACACTTACCACAGCAACTCGTGCAGCAGGCGGCCGAATCCCCTCCCTCGGTTCTTGTCAAACGCAAAAGCAAAGATCCTAGCACCGTTCCCATCAGCGTCGACTTCCATCCGAGCCTGGAACAGAAAATAAAATAAAATAATCCATTCTCTGTTTTTTCCCCCCGAAGCATCTGCACGCCCATCAACTTTCCAAGATCACCAACCATTCTAATACTGTAAAAAACCTCTGCTGCAAAGTTCCATGAATGCCATTTGTAATTGAAATTAGAGGGAAGAGTTAGTGGAAGCCTTTTAAAAATAATAATAATAATAAGAAAAAGCCTGTCGAGACCAAGCCGCGTTGATTGCTCTTTGAAAGCTCCACCAGAAGGTCGGTGGCCGCAACTCAAGGCCACATCACAATACAATCAACGTTTTCTTTAAAAACACAGGTGGGGACAGAAACCCTCGCTTCCAATCGTAGCGTCAAACCACTAAACATCAACAATGGCCTGTGCACAAAAGCTTGGAATATTGGAACTGAAATGGGAGATCTCAAGTGCTTCAGAAATGAGGCTGGGGGAAGAGGGAACGGTCATCCAGCTGGTCAGATTGACTAAGGGGAAAAAAATGAAGAATTAACCCGGGGGGTGGGGGGGGGATCTCTATTCTTACCTCAAAAGAGTAGCTCTCTACGAGAGGAATGTCTTGTTCATCTATCAGGGTGTATTTTGTCTGCAATTAAAAAAAAGAAAACAAATCCAAATGAAATATTTTGCAAGACGACGCTGCCGTAAATTAACACATTTCAGACACCCTAAGCACCCTAAACAATTTGAAACAACACTCAAAGGAAAACAATCACACACACACAAATCTAATAAATAAATAAAACTTCTAACAGGGAGTAGATCAGCAGAAATGTTTCAAAAAGCAAACATTTTCTAGGGAGTCTCTACCCAATTAGTATACTTCCACCTACTGAAATCTGCAAGATGCAGCAAGATCTAGGCAGCATTTCCAGCCATATATTCTGAGGATATGGAGGGAATCTCCCCCTCTTGGTCTTCGAGAAGCAAGTGGAGGGAAGGAAGACTATCAACTGTTTTCTTTCTTTTTCAGCCAGAAGCTACAGGCTGCACAGAAAGTTTCTTCAAAGACGGCTCTTTTGTGAGATAAGATTACCCCACACAGCTTCTTGGCTATATGAAAAAATGTATTCGATAATCCCCCCGCTTCTCTATGCAACTTTTTCCTACGCTTAACACAAAGCGTCAAATATACCGGAGCGCATCTTCGTGGCTGCTGCTATTATTATTTAATATTTAATTCGATTCACCGTCTAGCACTGGCAAAAACTTTTCTGCTGTTATCATTCGTGTTGTTGATGTTTGTGGCACAGTCAGCCAGATGTTCAGATTGGAGGTGGCATTTTTGTCTACCTATCCAGTCCTTTCTAAGGCCCCCGATAGGCATACTAGGATGATTACATTGGCCGCCTATCTGGCCACAGGGGCTAACTCCACACACACACACACAAAAAGGAAGAAACGAAAAGGAAATTTCAACAAAGCAAAAGGAAAAGAGCAAGAATAAAAGAAGCAAAAAATAAGGCTCGCGTGGGAGCTATCAAACAATTCATGAAGACTATCCCAGACACACAACATGTGAAACACATGATGACTAGGTGCTTATCCACTGATGAAAAGCCTTCTCCCATTGGAGATGCCCATTGCTGAGCACAACTCCAATCTGGGGGATCCACTTATGACTGCAGGATTATGACTTTGTTGGTTGTATCCTTACAATTGATATTGTTTCCTAATTGCTTATTTGTCCCCTATGACTATCATTCAGTGTTGTACCTTATGGTTCTTGATGAATGTATCATCTTTTGATGTATGCTGAGAGCATAGGCACCAAAGACAAATTCCTTGTGTGTCCAATCACACTTGGCCATTAAAGAATTCTATTCCTCCCCCCTTCCTTCCTTTTCTCTCTTCTTCCTCCCTCCCTCCCTCCCTTTTCTCTCTATTCTCTTCTATTGTATTCTAAAAAGCAGTCAACCCGCCTCCCCAGCATCAAAACCACTCTAAACCACCACCACCCCAGCAAACATCCCAATTCAACCCTCCCCAAAAGACCCATCAGAGACCAACCCTTTGGTAGATTTTGGCCCCAGGGTGTCCCTCCCTTTCCCAAGGAACCCAAAGGGACCCCATCTTTGGGGGGGGCATATAAAACCATCCAAGGGCGCCCCTAATGAGAAAACCATTAAAAGGCGGCTCCTTTCAGGCAGGGTCTCCATGCCAGGCTGTTGTCACCCTCCCCAACCCAATATCCTGACTCCCCATCCTTCCCAGGGAGGGAGTGATGGGAGTTGGAGTCCCCACCCACTTAAAAGGAGGTCTGGCTATTAGGGAGACCCTTCTTCTCCCTAAGGGAGTGGGGGGGGGAGTGGAAGCGCCCCCACCCCCAAGAGAGATGATGGGGTGGGCGAGGAACCCCCTCCCCCGATGTGGGCGGTGACGTCACAGAGGGGGCCCGGTGTGACGTCACGCGCGCGGAGAGGGGACCCGGGGGGGAGCCAAACGGGGCCCGTAAAGGGAAGGGGGAGAGGGAAGGGAGGGGGGCGGCCCGCACCTTGCCCGCCACACGGCCGAGCCTGACGATGCCCAGCTTGAAGTCGGTCATGGCCCCGGCCTGGGCGAGGAGAGGAGGGAAGAGGGGGGGGAGAGGGGGAGAAGAAAGAGGAGGAGGAAAGGAGGAGAGGAGGAGGAGGAGGAGGGGAGGCCACGCTGGACGGAGACGCCGACGAGGCCACGCGCCGCCGCCGCCGCCGCCGCCGCCTCGCGCACACCCGGAGCGAGAGAAGGAGGAGGAGGAGGAGGGGCGGGCGAGGGGGCGGGGCCGCACGCCCCGCCGCGCCCGCCCGCCGGCCCCCTTCGGCCCGACGCCGCCCAATCAGCGCGCGCTGCGTCATCGGCCCCGCGACCGCTCGGAGGGGTGGGGGGCCGGGCCGGCCTCCCGCGCGACGGCGCGACGGCCGCCACGTGACCCGGCCGGCGGCGACCGTGGGTGATGACCTCACGGCTGTCTCTGTCTTTCTCTGTCCCACCCACCCTCCCCTTTTTTTTTTTACTCGGCCCCGCCTCCCGCCCCACCCAGGCGCCTTCTTCCTTTTTTTCTCTCTCCTCCTTCGCCGGGTTATTAGACTTCCCGCGGAGGCCCGGCCGACGCATGCGCGCGGCGCTGGGCCCGCCTTTTAAAGGAGACGTCGCCCTTTCTGGAGGGGGGGCTGTTGCACTTTTAAGGAGATATTCACACACACACACACACACACACACACACGTGTTTTTGTATGTGTGTGTGCATGTTTTTGCCTCTGTTTTTATGTGTGTTTTGTGTGTGTGTTTATTGTGTGTTTTTGAGGGGTTTGTGTGTGGGTGTTTATTTTGTGTGTGGTTTGTTTGTGTGTTTGTCTCTGTGTGGGGGGGTTGTGTGTGTTTATGTGTTTTTTGGGGGTTTGTGTGTGTCTGTTTCTGCTTGTGTGGGGTTTTTTGTGTGTGTTTGTGTGTGAGCGTTTTAGTGTGTGAGAGCGAAGAAGTGGGCATAGCTGTGTGTGGGCATGCACAGATAGGCATTTTAAAAAGTGTCTATTCAATATATTTATTGATTATTCAATAAATAATTTATTAATAAATGCATTTATTCATGCCCATTTCCTGTGTTCATGTCCATGTTTATACTTAACACCTGTTGTCTCGTACATGTTTGACAAACTAAGTAAATAAATAAATATGTCTACTATATTTGCCTATTATATAGGCACACACATACATACATACAAATGTGCAATAAACCCAATTTTGAATTTATTTCTGGGCATCAGCATATTCGTGCTTCAAAACGGGCGACGTTTCCATTGGCAACCAAGGTGGTTGTTAAATGACCAACTTTTTTTGACCTGGTTCTTAAATGAAGCGCTGCAGTTGTTGAGTGTACCGTGCGGTCATTAAGAATAACGGAGTGAGCTCCCGTGACTCGTCCCAGCTTCTGCCAACCTAGCAGTTCGAAAGCATATCAAAAATGCAAGTAGAAAAATAGGAACCACTTTTGGTGAGAGGATAACAGTGTTCCGTGCGCCTTCGGGCTTTGAGTCATGCTGGCCACATGACCACGGAGACATCTTCGGACAGCGCTGGCTCTTTGGCTTTGAAACGGAGATGAGCACCGCCCCCTAGAGTCAGGAACGACCAGCACAGATGTGCGAGGAGAATCTTTACCGTTACCTATAGACCACAGCTTGTATATGAATGAATGGGAGAATCCCAAACTATCCTCCATGATCCAGCCTCCTCTCCAGCATCCCTGAGAGATACCACCTTGCCACATCCAACTGACAGGTGACCAATGGCCACGCTCCGGCCAAACGGAATCTCGGACGTGAGAACCCACTGATGTCACATATCTGCAATTCCAGGTGAGCGAGTATGGTGCAGTCTCCATCCCTGAGCCTTAGAAATGGAATCTCAGAAGAAACATATCAAGTTTATGGCTCAGAAATACTTGGACAGCAGCCAGAAAAAGACACCTCAAACATCACCGGTTTGTAAAAGGCAGGTAGAATCTTTCTCACCAAACAGCAAGATCGACCTATATCCCTAGGGACCCGATAGCTCAGTGGCTAAGATGCCGAGCTTGGTCAGAAAGATCAGTAGTTCAGCGGTTCGAATCCCTAGCGCTGCGTAACGGAGTGAGTTCCTGTGACTTGTCCCAGCTTCTGCCAACCAAGCAGTTCGAAAGCACGTAAAAAATGCAAATAGAAAAATAGGGACCACCTTTGGTGGGAAGGTAACAGCGTTCTGTGCGCCTTCGGCATTGAGTCATGCTGGCCACATGACCACGGAGACGTCTTCGGACAGCGCTGGCTCTTTGGCTTTGAAACGGAGATGAGCACCACCCCCTAGAGTCAGGAACAACTAGCACAGATGTGCGAGGGGAACCTTTACCGTATCTATATCTAGAGGTGGGTTCCTGCCGGCACTCCGTTACGCAGTGCTAGGGATTCGAACCGCCGAACTGCTGACCTTTCTAATCGACCAGCTCAGCGTCTTAGCCACTGAGCCGCCGCGTCTCTAAATTCTGTACAAGATAGCTTATTTTATTTAATGCAATAAAAGCTAAGGAAGAATCTCAGTGGTTTCCTCCTTGATTCAGAATTTTTTAAGTAGATGGGTGAACTCCATTTTTTTGTGGGTTTTTCCAGAGTTTTTGTGGGTGACACACTGATTTTTCGCATCCCCAATCCTTGTCACTTTCCCAACTTTTTTTTTTATTATTATTTTTGATTGAGGAGGACTAGCCAATTGCAGAGGAATGCATGGGGTGAATTCTGGCGGTTTTGGTTTCCAGGGGTCATCGAGGAAGAGAAACGAGTGGGACCCCTTTATTCCCGGACATTTACAGCGGAAAGAAAAACAGTAAGTGCAACAACCCTTCAGCACCAATGGCTCCAGGTTCCCTTTTATATAGTCCTTGTGACCTCCTTAGTGATGAAGCGGCACAGCAGTGGGGTGACTTGAGACACCTAGCAGTAATCGTGAGGCTTACAGGAGCTGTTTTCTAATTCAAGATGATTACAGACAAAACTTTATTTATTCTTTTTCATGTTTTGATAGTGTTCAATGCTGCCCTTTACCAGCCCAAAGATCAATGCACCTATTTAAGCAAGTTTTTAAAATACAATTATTTGGGAGATGCTTAAAACAACCTCCAAGGTAAGGAAATCTGACACATGTCTCCTCTGGATAGATCTTGATGGATCTCCGGGGTCAAATTCATACATATCTAGTCCAGTTCAAGCACGGGAGATGATGTGTCTGAATGAAATATAGAGCCAGTCTGATTCAAGTGGTTAAGGCACCTTGCTAGAATTTGGGGAACTGTGAATTCTGGTTCTGCCTTAGGCATGAAAGCTGATTAGGTGTCTTTGGGCCAAACTGGCTTCCTTAGCCTCATTCTCCTTCTTAACTCTTCTAAAACTCTGTTTGAAAATCGCCCGTCTTAATTAAGACCGCTTTCTAACTTTTTCTTCCTTTGCTTAGAAGAAAACGCCCAAGGTCGGTTGCAGTTCGTGGTGAACACGGACAGTCCAGGTCCAGCAGCTTACTCCCCTCCCACCATGGCCTGCAGAGAAACCATCGCCCCATCCTACACGTTTGGGTGGAAGACCCCTCCTCGAGGTATTGGGGGGGTGCAGGGACCACCAAGTAGTGATTTGTTCTGGGACCATTGATGAATTCCATCTGGCAGACAAGCAGCCCACCTGCCAACACTCCAGAAGATAGGCTTAAGATACAGTAGGATCTGGACAAACTTGAACATTGGGCACTATCTAACAAAACGAAATTCAAGGGTGAAAAGAGTAAGGTTCTACCTTTAAGCAAGAAAAACCAAATGCACAGGTACAGTAGAGGTGGTACCTCCCTCAATAGTGGTGACTGTGAGAGGGATCTTGGAGTCCTTAGTGGACAACCATTTAAATAGGAGCCAGCCGTGTGCAGCAGCTGCCAAAAGAGCCAACACTGTTCTAGGCTGCATCAACAGAGGGATAGAATCAAGATCACATGAAATGTTAATCCCAGACTCTAGAAAGAGCGCAGAGAAGAGCAACCAAGAGGATTAGGGGACTGGAGGCTAAAACATATGAGGAACGGTTGCAGGAACTGGGTAGGTTTAGTTTAGTGAAAAGGAGGACTAGGGGTGACATGATAGCAGTCTTCCAAAATCTCAGGGGATGCCGCAAAGAAGAGGGAGTCAAAGCACCCGAGGGCAGGACAAGAAGCAATGGGTGCCATATATGGTCCAACTCCTTTTGAATTCTGTTGACCCTTATCTGGGGACGAATTTTAGTGGTGAACTTTAGAGTTGACCAGATTCGGGTACATATGTTTGCACCAGTTCGGGAAAACCGGTTGTTTAACTTTCCGAGCCGTTTGGTGAACTGGTTGTGAGATTTGTCAAGAGTTTTTTTTAAGTCTTCTCTCCTTGTGCTTTGTGTTATTTTCACTAGAAGGCGGAGGGCGCCGCGCCTGGCAAAAGTCTTGGTACATGAGCAAGAATCCTTTCTGGAGGAAAGTGGACTTCAGCACCGAAAACAACGTACGTGTGGCTTTCAATGGAGGATCCTCTGGAAGCTCCTTCAGATGTCATGGGCAGATATCAATAAACTTCAGACAGTTCAGTGGATCTGCTCTAATTAAGAGGTCACCAACTGGTGGTCCGACAAGAAAATGTCCTAGTCCTCAGTGAGCTGAGCCTCCTTCTCGGTCAGATCCAATTTGAACTGTTTTGCCAACTCTCCTGGTGGCTGCTTAGCTCCAACAACTGCTTCCTGTTGGGGCCTTAAGGAGCCCAGGCAAGGAGTGGCTGGGTGGGGAGAAGAAGCTGGCGACACCCCTTGACATGTGACATCAAGTTGGCCATGCCCACCATCACATGTCCATCTAGCCACACCCACCCAGCCGGTCATTAGGCAGATTATATTAGTGGTCCGCGGGATTTAAAATTATAAATTTAGTGGTCCCTGAGGTCCAAAGGTTTGGTGACCCCTGGTCTAAATTCACCTCTCTTGCTTTTTTCCACCCCTCCAGTGGCCTTCTCCTTCTCAATATGGTCAACTCTTAGGAACCAACCTTGGCAACTTCACCTTCGGCCAGAGGGGCGAATACTGTTTGATTAACAAAGGTGAGATGGTCCCAAGAAACATTATCCGGGGACAGGAAGGCATTCTTGTTCACCCTAAGCCCCCAGGGGACCCAGGAGGTTGAGGAACATCTGGGGAACCTTGAGCAAGCAGCTCAACAGCACTTTGGCTGATCTTGGAGGCAGGCATGTTTCAGATTTGGGAGATAGGAAATCCCAAAGGTAAATATTTATTTTTATTTATTAAGATAAATGTGTGTTTGAATGCAAGTGGGTAACGAAACGTCTGCCACCGTGGAGAATGCCAAAGACTCCACCGCGCAACCGCGAGCTATAAATCTTCTTGAAGGTGACCTCCATTTTCTCCCTGCAGGCACGGTAAATGAACCTGGACCCAATCAATATAACATCGACCGTGCCTACACGCTTGTGCTTCACCGATCACCCTCCATCATCATCAACCCTGCCCCGTTCACTCTGTACAGATGGATCCAAAAAGGTGAGGAACCTCAAGAGAATCAGGTTGCCTTTTGGCGAACATTCTCCATCATGCAGGTCAGAGTTGTATCCCCCAAAAAAGGTCAGAAATAAAACCCCAAATAGCCACTAAGGTTCTTAGTGTTAAGACCAACTGACTGCAAATAAAACACAATATTCATTCCCCCCCAACCTCCTGTCAGAACCAATCATTCCCCACCACCAACTAATCTCAATTATCAATAACTTCCCATCTCCCATACTATTGAACTTATGAAGCTTCCAGGATAGGAAGCGAAACGTCTTCCTCCTCCAAAAATCAGTCCAGTTGGCCTTTTCAAAAGCAAAAACTACTTTCGATAAGAGAATCGGAATCCGTTCCTTTCAATCGTAGGAATAAAGCAAGTTTTTTTTCTGGAAGGCCACAGCTTCCCCCAAGGGGAACGCCACAAAAACAGTATGTCAGATGGGTTCGAAGCAAGCCTTAAGATAAACTACGATCCTTGCAGCTCCAGACCTGGGTCCCTGCTAACCTGGGGTACCATTTTCATGCCTCTTCAATTGTTTCCCTGAAAATAAGACCTCCCCGGATAATAAGCTCAATCGGGCTTTTGAGCACATGCACTAAAAGAAGCCATTGCCCAAAAATAAGACCACACCGAAAATACTGCAACACAGCAGCAGCCATGAGGTGGCCACGCTTGCCGCTTCCTGCACCTCAAAAATAAGACCTTCCCGAAAATAAGACCAAGTGCTTATTTCGAGGGTCAAAAGAAAATAAGACCCTATCTTATTTTCAGGGAAATACGGTAGCTTCAGAGCAAAATCCAGAGATGGAGAGACATCAAATGACCTCCTGCCACCATCTTTTCTTCTTTGCAGAGGGGACTCCAGGTCCAGGGGCTTACAACGTCGACAAAGGGTACAACGCTCGTCTGCCTAGGTGCCCCAGCTTCTACATCCAAGGGGTCAGGCGACCCAAGAAGCACGAAACGGGCCCGTTTTCAACGCTGTGAAGCTAGAGACAACAACGGAATTAGTCTGGGCTCCTTTTCGTCTCCTTTGTAACATCTGTGGGCTGCTTGCGGTTAATACAAGCTTGCAAAAAAAAAAAAGACATAAAAGCACACCCTCTCCTCTTTACAAGACTTCTGGGGCATTAGGCCGAGTTATATTAGCAAGGGAGAAATAAAGTATATCAATCTATGAGAAATATGAGGACAAAACTCACTCGTAGTCCATTGGAAACGAAGTAAAGCACATTTGACAATTTTACACTTACAAACTTTCACCCAAAACATCTGCCACATTGCATTTCTTAACCTTAAGGTAAAGGTTCCCCTTGCATATCTGTGCTGGTCGTTCCCGACTCTAGGGGACGCTGCTCATCTCCCTTTCAAAGTCGAAGTGCCAGAGCTGTCCGAAGAAGTCTCCGTGGTCATGTGGCTGGCATGACTCAACGCTGAAGGCGCATGGAACGCTGTTCCCTTCCCACCAAGGGTGGTTCCTATTTTTCTCCTAGCATTTTTTTACGTGCTTTCGAACTGCTAGGTTGGCAGAAGCTGGAACGAGTCACGGGAGCTCACTGTTACGCGGCGCTAGGGATTCGAATCGCCCATCCTTCTGATTGACAAGCTCAGTGTCTTAGCATCCTTGATCTTACCCTCATTAAAATAAAATCCAGGTCAATGGAGAAGCGAAAAACCCTTTTGTTTGTACACAAGCATTTTAACTTAATCAGATTTGTATGCTGTAGGCAGTGCTGCCGCTAGGAAGTCAGAACAATTATTGACTTTTTTGGCTTATTTTTTAAGTTATATAGTGGAAAATAAAACCTTTGGCTGTAACTCAGTTTGGAGATTTTGATAGAGTTGAAAATTAAATCCGAGACAATATTTCTTTGGTTATAGATAGTCCTCAACTTATGACCACAATTTGTTGGCGAGACAAATATTTAAGTGCATTTTTGCCCAATTGAATGGCCTTTCTCGCTGTAGCTGTTAGTCGAATCCGTTGTTCAGTTAGTAACAGTTAAGTGAATCTTACCCACTGACGCTGTGGTCATAAGTGATCACATGACTAGCACCCTGCAATTGTCATAAATACGAAACAGTTGCCAAAGCATCCAGATTATGATTACGTGACCGCAGGGATATTGCGATGGTTGTTAAGCATGAAAAACGGCCACGTCAGTTTTTTCCCAGGGCCGTCGTGAACTCAATGAACTGTTGTTTAAGTGGAGGAAGACCTGTCTAAAATTTAGCCACAAAGCAAACCTGGTACAATTGGTTTTAAAATAAGGAGTTGAGAAAGAGCTGGAGTTAAACCTGGTACAATTTTTTTATTTTTGAAATGCGTGCACAAACCTTTCCCCACATTTTAAGGGGCTGTGATGGGATCACGCCCTAAGAAACCGAAGTGGCGGGTTTGGTGAAGGTTTAAGATTTCACGGCAGCAGCCAAACTAACTACATTTTGTTACAGAACGATCGAAATACAGTTGCATGCAGCCCGTTCCGTCGGCGCTTAGCTCTGTTGGAGAAGGAAAGGAAATAAAAAGTAGATTCAGATTATTATTCAGAGATTGCCCTCTCTTCTGCAACAACCCTGAGCAGGGAAGGAATCCCTTCGGTTCTATTCGCAGGTGTAAGATTCTTTTATTTGTTAATGTCTTTTTATCCCACCTTTAACTGAAGGCAGCCAATACACGTAATATTCTACCTTCCTCCATTTCCCCCCACAACAATCCAGTGAGGTGGGCTGAACTGAGAAAGAGCAACTGGCCCAAAGTCACCCAGTTGGCTTTCGTACCTAAGGCAGGACTAGAACTCACCATCTCCTGGTGAGTAGCTGGAATTCACCCAGCCATTTTTCACAACCAAAGTTGGGGGCTGGAATTTACTGTTCTCCTGGTTTCTAGGCCAACCCCTTAAATCACAACCCCAAAAGGTTGCAGTTTAAATTAGCTCCCGATCGATCGATTTGTAGGAAGGGTAGGAAGACTCACCGCTGGGCATTCAACGGCTCCACTATTGATGTCATCGATAATATCATGGGGGTGTCGACCGTCAACACTGCAGCCGACCGACTGAGCGGTTCCCAGGATCTCCTTAATGGTTCCTGCAAAAGGGCCAAGAACATCTGAATTCCCCTGGGTGCCTATCTGCTGTGAAGGACGCAGCGCACAAACTTTATTTCCCTACCCCAAAATGTACAAAGTGAGAAGACATTCGAAAGTCACTCTAGGTCGGGGTTCGGCAAACTTAAAACACTCAAAGAGCCATTTGGACCCGCTTCCCACAGAAAACACCGGGGAGCCACAAAGGTCCTAACCAGAAGCCCCCTGTTCAATTCTGGAGCTGACCGGAAGTTCAATTTCCCCCACCATAGAGTCTCCTCCTAGCGCGGCGTACTTTTTCCTCTACCTATCATAACCAAAAGCCCAATCAATTGTGGAGACAACTGGAAAACTCTCCCCTTGCCATAGAGTCTTCTCCTGGCGCACTGTGTTGCTCTCCCCCTCCCCTTCTCCACCCCCACCGGAAGCTCTTCTCAAAATTGTGGCACCGACCAGAGGGAACGAAGAGCCACATAACTAACCCTAACCCTGTCCTCGGTCACCAGCAGAAAATGTGCATTTTTTATATTGCACTAAATCAGGGGTCCTCAAACTACGGCCCCCGGGACACATACGTGCAATGAACGCTTGTGTTGCTGCAGAGTTTCCCCCTTCGGGGTCTTTTTGTGCAGGTTGGAGGGGGGCAGAAGTTCCGACTTGGGATCTGCTTCAGCCTCCTGGTGAGGAGCTTTGGTTGAAGGGAACTAATGGTCTCCTGCAAACTCCCCTCCCCTGTCGCCCCTCTTTTATTTCCTCTGGGAGGGGCCGTTCATCATCCACCTGTGGCTTTACTCCCAAGTCGGCCCGTTCTTTAGCTGTTCCCTTCATCTGGCAACTCTGCGCATGCACACACTGGGAACAGGCTCCAGCTGTTCCTCTGCCTCACTGATGTCTGACTCTGAAGGCAGCTGATAACTGGCATACATCCCTGGCCCCCTCCCTGCCTCCGACACAGAGCCCTCCCCAAACTCCAGGACTGAGCCATCTTCCTCCCCACTGTCCAAATCTGCTTCCATCTCGGCTGGCGGGCCACAACACCCTGGAGGTTTTTAAAGAAGAGACTGGACAGCCACCTGTCTCAAAATGGTGTAAGGTCTCCTTCTTGAGCAGGGGGCTGGACTGGAAGACCTCCAAGGTCTAGCCTATTCTAAGTTCCTAATTGTCATCTGCTGAGAACAAGACCCTTCGCCTTCATTGGAGAAGTGATCCCAATGTTACCTGAGAGCTCCCGGGCCAACGAACGGTGTCTCATCTGCCTGGCGATGTTGACGATCTCGTCGAAGCTCACACTGCCGTTGTGTTTAACTGTTAGGGGAGAGAGGGGAAAAAAACAAACCAGGAGCCCAGTTGGATTTTTGCAAGGACAGAGAGAGAGAGAGAGACGATCACATCTCCCAGAAAACGTTGTGCGCTCACCATTCTGCGTCTGTTCCCAGTCTTCGGCACAGAGTTACCCACAGAGAGAATAGCTCTGTTTCCTTGAAAGGTTTTTTTTTCTCAGCTCACCACTGGAAAGCACAAGCCACGGGTGAAAGTAGGCAAGCACAGTGGCGGGTGGCTGGTGTGAAAAAAATCACTGCTGCATCCTCACCCCTAAAACCTGGGCGCACGCCATGAAGTGTGTGCGTGTCTTTTTCCAACCCCAATTAACAGGCTTCCAAATGCAGGTAGCCTTTGACTTATGACTGAGGCCAACATTTCTGTTGCTAAAGCGAGACGGTTGGGTTTGGCCCCTTTTTACCTTTCTGGCTGCAATCGTTAAGTCAATCTCTGCCATTGTTAAATTGTGAACGGGGTTGTGAAGTCAAAGCCATTGACTTCGCTTGTCCGAAGGTCGTAAAAAGGGACAGCGCAACTGTCGTAAATAAGACTCGGTTGCCAATTTTGATCAAACGACCATGCGGGTGCTGCGATGGCCATGGGAAAAACTGTTGCTGGTCACTTTTTTTCCAGTGTTGTAGCTTTGGACAGTCACTAAAGTAATTGTTTAATTTGAGGATTATCTGTATTACCGGAGGTGACAATTATGAAAGTAATTTTAAACATTGGCTTTCCAAGCTGCCTTGCATCACAACCTGACAACCTCCTGTACATATTTGGCTGACTTTCGTCCAATCTTCAAGCCATGTCTCTTTCCCAGAGTTGGGCCAAGCCTGCAGCTGAGCAGTCTACGGAAATCAGGAAATGCACATTTTCTTAAATCAAATTAAGTAGACACTCACTGTTCTTCTGCTTCTTGCGATCACGAGGAGGCTCCTTCAGAGCTTTGATAATCAGGGCAGAGGCTGATGGGACCACCTCAATCTACGGGGGAGGGGAGGGGGCGACAAACAGCCAAATTGTTAGCTTGGAAGGAGAATCAGCTTTCTGCTCTGAACAATCTGATCCAGCTCATTATAGGCCAACAAACGACTTAAGTCTGTGCCTTTAACTGAGCCACAACGCAATCTGAAGTCGGCTTCAATGTTGGTGAACTCAACCTTCAGTGTGATTTACTCAACAAAACATGCATGAGCCCTATTTTACAAATCTTTGTGTGCCGTGACTTCGCAAGACCACTTGTGAAATGCCTGAACTATTTAGTAGGTGACAGTAAGATGACGGGCCTGTTACAAGGGTGCTGTAACAACAAGCAGGGTGAAAACCGACATAAATCCAACAGATCCCAAACGCAGCTATTCCGGTTACTACTTCCCAAGCTTCAAAATGCAGCCTCCCCCCCTTCAAAAAAAACCCTTTTACGCCCTGATTTTATCAGGGCAATTTATTACTTGGGTCCGGGATTCGCAAAGGGTTTGTATTCTACTCAAGGTGCAGCCTTAAAGTGACTTCCCACAGAGCAAATTGTGAGTGGTACTCATTTTATCGACCTCGGAAGGATGATAGGCTGAGTCAACCTTGCCGGGATTTGCAGCTCATGGCGGCAGCTCGGCCAGTCCCTATGAAGACTCGGCGAATTAACCAGAGCGCCATCCCTTTGTGGCGTTGTTTGTACCTGGGCTTGCCTGTTCTGAATCGTCAGCTTGACGGTGATCCTCAGTCCTTTCCAGTCGCCGGTGGCCTTGGCAATATCATCTCCCACCTTCTTTGGAGACTGAAAATAAGGCAGAAGCAGAATTTTTTAAAGAGAACAGATTTTAATAATGAGCTAAGACACACCAAAGTTTTGTTTCAGAGATTCTGGCCCTGAAATGGGACACACGTTTGACTAATCGAACGGGTAACTGTCCTAGTTGTTTAAATTTAGTAGTCTCTACAAGTCAATCAATGTCAAATATTAGCCCAGAGGACGTGAATTCAGCACAACCCGAGGTGTGATTCGAATGGCCAACACCCAAGGATGGGCGAAGACGATTTTATAGACTTTAAGAATCAAATTATACATCTTCCAATCCACTATTTCTGGAAGGGGATAAATTCGCCCACTATTTGAAGTTACAACTGCCGAAACATCTTAGGGAGATATTTACGCGAGCAAGATTCGAACAACTCGACAAAATGGCCAGATGTGGGAGATTCCATTCTATACCCAACAATGAGCGTCTCTGCATTTGCGGAGTGGTAGGTAGAACGCCTGGCTCACATCCTATTTGATTGTTGCTTGTAGAAGGGGGTGACAAAACAGCTATCTTGGTCTATAGACAAACGAAGGACCCATTGGGATCCCCGTATCAAAACAACTTACTTTATGTGAGTCCAGAACCTGAAAATAACAGTTAACACAACACAGTCCCTTAAACAAAATGGTTAGAGATCTGTGTACGAGGGACTGATTGAGGTAGATTGTAAGGATGACACCAAAATATAATTTTACATCATTTTATTCTATTCTACATATTTATGTATTAAATTATATTGGATTTTGTCCTATAACTATTGTATTTTACCCTACTTGTCAGACCCACAAGCCATCTTTTCTTTTGGGGGTGTTTTTTTGGAACCCTGATTTTCTTATTTTAAATTTTTTGTATAGGATTTTATTGGCGATGTGTTTGAACCATGTGCTCTGATACATCCTATAGGCGAATCAATAAAACAATAATCTAATCTAACCCACTACAGGTTAATCAGCATGAAAAATTGACTGTCTGTAGCGGCTCTTAAACAGTTCACACACGATTTACAAGCCTCCTAAGGCTGGCTAATTCTTCCAAAGTAAGTCAAAATTAAGTCAAAACGGGCTACTTTTTGCTTGCTTAAAAAATAAAAGGTGGACCAGAAATGATTAAATTCCCCGAGGCAAAAGCTCTAATTCAGAAAATGTCAATCAAGACATACCAAGCCCAAGGGTCCAATTTTGGGAGCCAGGGCAGAAGTGGCCCCCACTTCACCTCCGGTGCATCTCAGGAACACTGCAAGAAAAATAAAGACACTATAATAAGGATCAATGACAACTATTAAAATTAACCCCAGGGGCATGGAGTTCCCCAGGCAGGTTTCCTTGCAAAGGCTAGAAAATGGGGGAAATTAATCAAAACGGGCCAGTAAGATGGCAGTTAATTAACATTATTAAAAAACCCTTTTTACCATCCTGCAATTCCTTTTTACTTTGTTAAATTTAGATGCCGCCCATCTAAATTATTGCATCATCTGAACAAATTAATGAAATAATTAAATAATCCCCAAATAATTGGGTTGAATAGGAAAGGGGACGAAACAACAGGAATTATTGAAAAAACCAGGCAAACTAGTGAATCAATTAAAATCAACAGAAATACAAGGTAGACACGCATGGAAGCGTTCACACGTTCCTGGTCCTGCAGGAAGCTCTAACGGAGAAAACGGTTCTAAATGGCGCCTAAGAGAAGAACCAGGCAGGCTCCATACCCACCGACTTTGATCTCGTTGGGGTCGAACTTGGGCGGCATGGTGGCGACGGTAACCTCCGGCCAACGTCCGACTCAGATGGCGGCGGATTCGCAAACCGACCACCAGGCTCCGCAACGAAAACTAGAAAGGCCTCGGAATGGCGCCTCCACGGGCTATAAGCAGCCAAGATCTCGCGAGATCGGGGCCAACGGCCGTCTCGACAACGGAGGGGCGCGCGACTCCTCCTTCGAGATCGCCACGTCCGCCCAATTCTCGCGAGACTTGCCGCTCTCCGCCGCCATGGTTGCCAAGGGCACCGGGCGAAGAAGCGAAACCTTCTGAAAGGGCCGCGTTTCCTTGGCGGGCCCGAGAATGCGCGGGGAAGGGCGGCTTCCCGTGACGAGCCGTATGGAGGAAGCGGGGACAAGAAAAGCGAAAAGGCCTACTGTTTTTTTTAACCTCGAGGATGAGCGGAGGCGGTAAGTACGGAACGCGGGGAGGGACAATCCTGGCGAGGTGGGCGGGGCTTGGCTCCTCCTTTCCCTTCAAGCCCTGGGCGTGGATAAAAGGAAGGGGGCGTGGCCGCTCCTTAGCTGTGCCCCCTCCTCCTGTTTCTGGGCGTGGCCAAGCCAGCTCGTCTTGCATTTCCTGCATTTTTATATATTTGGGGTTTATTTCTTCCCACAATCAGATCACTGCAGTTGCTTTGGCTTCTGATTGCCCCCCTACCTACCCAGGCCCTCCTTTCTGCCCCTTCCACAGCCCTCTCAACCAGCCTTCCTCCTGCTGGCATGACAAGCAAGAAATCCAGCTTCACCTATTGAGTGTCTGCCTGGATCCTTGGCACTTGAAGCGACTTTTTACATCCAGCCCGATGCCATGGGGCTTCCTGGCAGGTAAGAAGAGGGGGAGAGGGGGAGGCAGCAGTTTAATTGATTGATTTTTTGCTTAGTTTAGTTTGTCAAACCTGGAAAAGATCATTGTTGCTTGTGTCCTTACGATTTACACTGACATTGATTGTTTCTTGATTTCTTATGTGTACCCTATGACTATGATTAAGTGTCGTACCTTTGTGACAAATGCATCTTTTCTTTTATGTACATTGAGAGCATCTGCACCAAAGACAAATTCCTTGTGTGTCCAATCACACTTGGCCAATCAAGAATTCGATGCTATGCTATTCCCTATTCTATTTCTTTTCTATTATTTCTAATTGTATTATTTCTATTATTTCTAATCTTCTCTACTCAACTCTACTATTCTATATTCTCCTCTTATTCTATATTCTATTCTACTCTATTCCCTGTTCTGTTCTATTCCATTCCATTCTATTCTCTATTCATTCCATATTCTATTCTATTCTATATTTCTATTCTATTCCATTTCATTCTATTTTTCTTTTCCATGCCATTCCATTCCATTCTATTCTCTATTCTGTTCTATTCTATATTTCTATTCTATTCCATTTCATTCTATTTTTCTTTTCCATGCCATTCCATTCTATTCTCTATTCTATTCTATTCTATATTTCTATTCTATATTTCTATTCTATTCCATTCCATTCTATTTTTCTTTTCCATGCCATTCCATTCTATTCTCTATTCATTCTCTATTCTATTCTATTCTATATTTCTATTCTATTCTCTATTCATTCCATATTCTACTCTACTCTATTCCCTATTCTATTCTATTACAGGTATAAATATAAACATGGACATGAACAAAGGGAATGGGTACGAATAAATGGGTACAGTAGCACAGGGACAGTAGGTACGCTGCTGCCCTTATGCACGTCCCCTTACAGACCTCTTAGGAATGGGGTGAGGTCTTAGCTTAAAATTATGGGGGTTTGGGGATGTAACAACAGAGTCAGGTAGTGCATTCCAGGCATTGACCACTCTGTAAGGGGGGGACGGACGGACATGTGGCTCTCTTTGCAAGGAAAAAAAAACTGCCTGAATTCTCATCCAAACGAGCTGGATGGCTCGAAAGGAAATAAATAGAATTTATTTTATTTATAAATGGAATCGAATCACCATTGGTAACGCCTGGGACGGGAGGAGGTGAGGACTCATTAATTTATGATAGAAAAAAACCAAGGATTTTTTTCCCCTAGTGCCTTTTCCAACTAATATTAATAATATCTTTTTTTTAAAAAAAAAGTCGGTGATGCCCAACTCCTAGTAATTCTTGGCAGTATGAAGCATTTTAGTAAAGACAGAAGCTTGTTTACAAATGCTAGATGCATCTTTAATGGCCAAGGTCCAGCCAATGTCGTCATTCCAACTGATTGTATTGTTTGCGCGTTTCCCTTAAAGGCACTGTTTAATTGTTGCTTCTAAATAACACGTGACAGATTCGGTCACCCTTTCATAGGCCTGTTCCCGAGCTATTAAAAGATTTCTTCGTACGTTGCCACAACTCTGCACTTACAGTCTGTGAAAGGAAGATACTTTGGTTCCCCCTAAAATAACTGGAACCCTGGAGATTTCAGATTCACCCAAAATGCCTATATGAAAGGAGAGCTTTTGGTTTTCTTTCCTATTTCACTTTTTGAGGCGATAAAACCATCTGAATGTCAAATGGAATTCTTCCCTTCGGATAAATGCAGTAGTTGGGAAGTCTTGCCTTTTTATTTTATTATTTTTTTAAAGGGATCAATGCTAACGATAGCTACATATAGGCCATTGAACACCAAAACAACGAAAACACAAGGACATTTTTATTCCCCCCCCCCCCCCATGCCATCACTGCTAAAAACTAATTCCCACAACATTGTCAAAGTATCTAGTAGGGCCTATAATTTTTTTTTTAATCTTGCGATTTACATTGTTTTGTTTAGTATTCTAGTGTGAGTTATGCTGATTGCTTATTTAGCATCCTATGACAATCACTTACAAATATGACGAATGCATTTTAGGATGATTATGATCGCGATTTATCACTTGTTGTTGGTGTGTACACAGAGAGCTTATGCACCAGAGGCAAATTCCTTGTGTATTCAATCACCCTTGGCCAATAGGGAATTCTATTCTAACATAAAAACAACACTTGTTAACAGTGATCTATTAAAATAATGTGGGACTTCAAATATGCATTGGCTATTAATCACTTGGGAAGCTGTAGCCTTTTATCACGTGCATATACATATCATTTCTTCCTCCCTCCCCAAAAATGCATTTGTGTGTGTAAGCAAGAATAATGCAAAGGAAGATATATATTTTTTTCATAAAGTTTTTAATTTTTTTCATTTTCAATCGCATGTATACTAATACATACCCAACATCATATTGTATTATTAAATGTTTACATCAATTCATCTTATCAACAACTCCCCAAAACCAATTATTGGCTCTTCTGCTCTCCTCATCCATCACTTCCTACTCTCTCTCTCTCATCCCCCTTCCTACCTCTTTTCTTCTCTCTGTTGTCCTTCCCTTCTCTACTTTCCCTCCCTCTCCCCTGCTCCTCTCTCCCCTTTCCACTCCTCCTTTCTCTCCTCCTCTTCTCCTCCCATTGCCCTCTCTCCTATCTCTCTCTTCTTCCCTTCCCTTTCTCCTCTACGTCCCACTTTCAAGGAAGATACAAAGTTGTGGATATATTCCTGAAGCTATTAAATTTTCACAGCTCTGATAATAATAGGTTTTCTGATTATTTTCGATCACATCCTAAATTAAAATCTGACAAACAAACCTGTTGGTCAGGGGAAAGGCTGTTTTTCTCCATTCTGGGAGGTATAATAGGTGAGGGAGGCAGGGAGTTCCCATCCACCCCTCCCAAAAAAACTGCATCCTCAGGTGTTGTAAAAGGTGTCAAAGACAGGTTGTCAGGATGACGAAGGTGGTGTCGGCTTCCTAGGGAGAAACATTTAGGCAGAACCGGCAGAACAGGCCAATCTGTGGATGACTTGATCTGGGACGTAACATCTTCCTGCTTCTCAGGTCCTGATCCCTGCCCTGTTGCGGCCGCCTTTTTTGCCGGACTGGGATAAATGGAGACAGGAGGCAAGATGTTGCTTTTCTTTCGGAAAAGGAAGGCGAGCAGCGAAGCCCGGAAACGGCTGGAATACCAAATGTGTCTTGTAAGTCATGGGAAGACTATATATACCATATTGTTTGGAGTATAAGACTCACCAAGGTTTTGAAGAGGAATTTTTTTTTAAAAGTAGGTAAGTAGATAGAGGGAGAGAGAGAGAGAGAGAGAGAGAGAGAGAGAGAAATACAGTAGGTAGGTAGGGAGAGAGAGAGTAGTTAGGTAGGTAGGTAGCAAAAGGGATAGAGAGAGAGAAAGAGAAATAGAAATAGAGAGAGAGAGAAATACAGTAGGTAGGTAGGGAGAGAGAAGGTAGGTAGATTGGTAGGTAGATGGATATATATAGAGAGAAATACAGTACATAGGTAGGGAGAGAGAGAGTAGGTAGGTAGGTACGTAGATAGATAGAGGGAGAGAGAGAGAGAGAAACACAGGTAGGGAGAGAGAAAGTAGGTAGGTAGGAAGAGAAAGGGATAGAGAGAGAGAAAGAGAAATAGAGAGAGATAGAGAGAAATACGGTAGGTAGGAAGAGAGAGAGAGTAGGCAGGTTGGTAGGTAGAGCGATAGAGAGAGAGAGAGAAATACAGTAGATAGGTAGGGGGAGAGAGAGGGTAGGTAGGTACGCAGGTAGGTAGATAGAGGCCACAACACTCTGTTTTTGCAGCTAGTACAACTCATCTGCCCGTTTTTCAACAGGCCAAAGAAGCCGGAGCAGATGATATCCTCGATGTCTCCAAATGTGAACTTTCTGAGGTAAATTCTCTCCATTTCTGGTTCCTGGTGGGTTAGTTGCCCGAATGCTGGTGGCTCTTAGGAGAGGGGCTTTGCGAGTCATACTTTGGAATGCATTTCGAATTTAGGGGGGCGAAAAATATGTTTTAAATTAGGCCTGCATCTTCTCATGCCTGTTGTCTGAACTGGCTCCGGGATGTTATTCGAATGCTTCCTGAATGGTTCTGATTTCTTTCGTCTCACCAAAGATCGTCTTTCTCCTTCTTCTTAGCTTCCCTATGGCGCTTTTGCCACCTGCAGAGTGCTGCAGAAGAAGGTAAGAAGGAAGACGGAATTTTAGCACAAGATCCAAGATGCAATGCCTATATATATACGAAACTATGTGATCGGGTTTGATAAATCGACGCAACTGGAAAATAAATTGAGTAGTTACGAGCAGCCTCTCCCCTTCTCTCCCTCAGGCTTGCCCCATTGATCCTCTCCTATCCCCTTCTCTCCCTCGGGCTTGTCCCACAGAGGCCTCTCCTATCTTATCCCCTTCTCTCCCTCAGTCTAACTCCTTAGCATCAGAGTGTTTTTCATGTGGGGAGTAGGAGTAGAATGTCTAAGCTCCCAGCCTTCAGGCCGGTTGAGTCATGCGCTGGCCACGCCCACGCCCAAGTCGCAGTTGGAACAGAGTTCTTTTCAGGTGGGGAGGGGGAGTAGAATGTCTAACTCCTTGTCATCAGAGCGTGTTAATAATACTGTAAGAATGTATTTCCTATCTCAAACTCTTCTGTCAAATTCTTTCATTCATACGTTCAGATAACCCAGTTTAACTACTCTCCCCTTTCTGGGTCAGCTGGAAGACTTTCTCCGTTGTTTTCTCTTTCAGGTGTTGATCGTTCACACGAATTTTTTGACGTCCCTCGTCCCGAAATCCTGCAGCCTTTCTAATCTTGTAACAGTAAAGGTGATTTGCAGTTCTTTTCATCGACTGTTGGTGGGAGCTTGTTAAGGTCCAGAATCAAAAGAACAAGCAATGAAACCTAGTTTAAGACTGTATTTTAGCAAGCTTTTCAAGGGGCGGCCTGGAGCTGCTGCCGTATTCTTCCATTCCTCGTTTCTGGGATATAATCACATCACCTTTTGTGGTTCACCATGGAGGCTAGGCAGAAGTTTATTGGAGTTGAACAATAATCAAGAACCATCTCTACGCTTGGGAGTGGATTTGTTATGGATTTCTTTATTCTCCTCTTCCAGGTTTTAGATCTCCATGACAACCAGCTGACCTCCCTTCCCGCCGATATCGGCCAGTTGATTTCTCTGCAGGTAAAGAAATGCTGGATGCTGTGGTGGCCCACCAGCGGCCAGTGGAGCTGGCAGCAGTGTTGGAGAGTGAGGAGGGTTGGGGAGGAACATGGGCCAGTCCTGGGGGCCGAGGAAAGCTCAGACGAGGGCTCTGCGTCGGAGGCAGAGAGGGAGCTAGACAGCAGGGAGGCAGAGGAACAGCTGGAGCCTGTTCCCAGTGTGCGCATGCGCAGAGCTGCCAGAAGACAAGAACAACTAAGAAAACAGGGTCGACTTGGGAGTAAAGCCACACCTCGGAGGTGATTGGCCCCTGCCAGAGGAAACAAAAGAGGAGTGAATGGGGAGGGGGCTTTTGCAGGAAACAATTCGTTCCTTCAATCGTTTCAAGAGTGTAAAGTTCTGTTTGTGACTATAAGAGACTCTGTGCCAAGTTTTGCCTTGCTCTGCCGTTTGGAAACTAGTTATCTGGCAGCTCTCCAAGCGAGATAAGGTTCGTGTGGATAAACATTCCTCTGAAAGACTGTTTGCTAAGCCTTGCGGACTGTGAATGAAAGGAATTCACAGCCATGTAAATAAAAGGGGTTTTGCCAGACTCTGCTTCATGTTTTTTAAGGAAGCTTGGCTCACGACAGATGCTCGGGGAATCTCTTGGCAGTTTCAGGAACCAACGTGGTCTTTTTTCGCCCTCTCGATGCGGTTTCACATTTGCACAAAGTCATTTTGTGACTGAGGTTTCACCAATGGCGCAGGGTGGACTCCCCACACCAGTTTCCAGAGGTCCATTTTTTGTCCCTTTTGTTTCTGTCCTTGGTAGGTGTTGAACGTGGAAAAGAATGTTTTAAAAGCTCTTCCGGACTCGATCGGGGATCTCGCTCAGCTTCAGACGCTGAATTTGAAAGGTAGGGCAAAACTGTGTGCGAAAAAGAACGATGGCTCTGGTTATTAACTTACGGGGTTTTTTTGGTGTGACATTCCAAATGCTTTTTTTACTTTTCCACTTTCTGGTTTTCCTGGCAGGGAACAAACTGAAGAAATTGCCCTCCACTTTGGAAGGCCTACGGAGTTTGCGAACGTTGGACATCAGCGAGAATTTGGTGCAGGAGTTGCCACAGACCCTGGCTCACATCCGAACCTTGGAGGTAGCGTTACAAATAGAGACGCTTAGCTTTTAAGTCCAGCTGTCGCTTAGGCCAGCATTCTCGGTCTCAAATCTGGCAACCAGCGGGAGAATAAACCAGGAATTGTTGAGCTATCTAGGATGGCTTTCTTTCTTTGCAAGAGTGAAGCCCTATTACAGGAAGTTCTCCACTTACCATGGTTCATTTTGTGACCAAAGTTAGTAGGGGCCTGAAAATAATGACTTATGACCGTTTTTCACATCCCCACAGTCCCGTGATCAAAATTCAGGCTCTTGGCAAGTGACTCGTATTTCTGACGGTCGCAACCTCCCGCAGTGGGGGTGGGGGAGACAGACCCATTTAAAGCAGGGATTGTAGAACTGCAGGGATTCCCTTAACAACGGGGGCAAGGAAGTGGGCAAAATGGGGCAAAATTCAATTTAACAAATGTTCCACTCAGCGACAGAAATTTGGGGTTCAGTTGTGGTCAAGGACTACCTGTATTTACCTTAGCAAGGTTATCTGTCTGTATCCATCCATCCATCCTCCAAGGTCCCTTCCAACTGTTATTCTCTGTCTGTCTGTCTGTCTGTCTGTCCTTCCTCCCTCCCTCCCTCCCTCCCTCCCTCTCCCTCCTGGTCCCTTCCAACTGTTATTCTGTTATCTATCCTTCCTTCCTTCCTTCCTTCCTTCCTTCCTTCCTTCCTTCCTTCCTTCCTTCTCTTGCTTTCTCTCCCTTCCTGCCTCTTATTTGCTTTCTTGCCTTGCTTTTCCTCCAAGGTCCCTTCCAACTGTTACTCTCTGTCTGTCTGTCCTTCCTCCCTCCCTCCCTCTCTCCCTCCTGGTCCCTTCCAACTGTTATTTTGTTTTCCTTCCTTCCTTCCTTCCTTCCTTCCTTCCTTCCTTCTTTCCTTCCTTCCTTCCTTCCTTCTCTTGCTTTCTCTCCCTTCCTCCCTCTTACTTGCTTTCTTGTTTTCTTCTCTTGCTTTTCCTCCAAGGTCCCTTCCAACTTATTCTGTTATCTATCCTCCCTCCCTCCCTCCAAGGTCCCTTCCATCTTATTATCTTATCTATCCTCCCTTTCTCCCTCCCTCCAAGGTCCCTTACAACTTATTCTGTATCTATCTATCTATCCACCCACCCACCCACCCATCCATCCACCCATCCATCCATTCTTTATAAGCCTTTATAAACAGAAGAACAAGGACCGTGACATTCCCTAAAATGCACTGAAGATGCCACCCAACGTGGTAACAAACCATCCCACAAGCTCGGAGAATGAACCTCCACCCCTCCTCCTCCACGCCAGATACAGATATTCGCCACCATTGCAGAATTTCAGTCCTGCCTTAATGCAGATTGAAGGCAACTGCAGGGTGTGTCTTCCTCTCTTGTAGACCTTGTCCCTGGACGCCACAGCAATGGTTTACCCCCCGAATGAGGTCTGCAGCGCCGGCACCGAGGCCATCCAGCGGTTCCTCTGTGAAAGTGAGCATTTCAGTCGCAACTCAAGGACTACCTGTCCATTGAAAAAAAAAAGAAACTTGCCACCCCTTTTCATATTTAACGGCCGTTACGGCATCCTTGCGATCATGTGATCAAAAATCCACACCCTTGGCAACGGATTCATATTTATGACGGTCGCAGTGTCCCGGGGGGGGGGGGGTTCCCACGGGGAAGCCAGCTTCAGGGAATAACGGCAGGGATTCACTTAACAACGGTGGCAAGAGAGGTGATAAAACGGGCGGGACGGGACTCATGGAATAAGGCTTGCTTAGCGATGAAGATTCGGGGCTCCACTGTCGGCGTGAATCAAGGACTGCCTGAATTGCGATATAATTGTGATGTGTGTGGGTTTCCTTCCAGAAGTGGGTGTAGAATACAACCCTCCCTCTCAGTATTTACTCCCAGTATTGGAAAGCGACGGAGGGGAGATATCGGCAGACGGCATCCAGAGGACAGCCGGCAAATACATGGAAGAGGAAGCCGAGTGGCAAGTGAGCGTTGTTGTTGTTGTTGTTAGTTGCGAAGTCGTGTTTGACCCATCACAACCCCATGGATAACCTTGCTTACTCCTCCTTTCACTTTCATTGCAGAACAGGTTTCTAGACTACGAGAAGCGAAAGGTAAGGCTGAACTCCCTCCCTGCTCCTGGCTGTGGGATTTGCCAACCCTGTTCCATTCGTCTGTGGCTGGTAGTTGAGATAGGATTTAAAAAATGACCACCGTAGAAAATCAGTCTGGTTTTGATTCCTTGACCTTACAGAGTCAGCCTCTTGCCCCCCACCAATCTGGGTCCTCATTTTACCCACCTTGGAGGGATGGAAGGCTGAGTTAACCTTGAGCCGGTCAGGATTAAACTGCTGGCAGAGGGCAGATGGATGGATGACGAGATAGATAGATGATAGATAGATAGATATAGATAGATGATAGATAGATAGATAGATAGATAGATAGATAGATAGATAGAGATAGATAGATAGAGATAGATAGATAGATAGATAGATAGATAGATATAGATAGATATAGATAGATGGATGATAGATAGATGATAGATGATTGATAGATAGATAGATAGATAGATAGATAGATAGATAGATAGATGATAGATGATAGATAGATAGATAGATAGATAGATAGATAGATAGATAGATAGATAGATAGATATAGGGAGGGAGGAGGACACTGCTTCACCCACCTCGGAGGGACAGAAGGCTGAGGGAGGGAGGAAAGAAGGAAGGAAGGAAGGGAGGAAGGAAGAGCAATAGACTTATATACCGCTTCACAGTGCTTTTACAGCCCTCTCTAAGCGGTTTACAGAGTCAGCCTCTTGCCCCCCCAACAATCTGGGAACTCCTTTTACCCACCTCGGAAGGATGGAAGGCTGAGTCAACCTTGAGCCTGGTGAGATTCGAACTGCCAAACTGCAGACAGTCAGCAGAAGCAGCCTGAAGTCCTGCCCTCTGACCACTGCGCCACCATGGCTCATACAGCAAGGTGCAGAATATATATTGATAGGCCTCTCCGTTTACCTGATAGGAGCAGAAGATGCAGGAGAAGCTGGCGTTCGAGCGTGGCCTGGACCTGGAGCAGAGAGAACAAGTCCAACTGATGCATCAAAGCCATGTCCAAAAAGGAGAATTTCTCCAAAGCATGAAGGAGGTAAGACGCCTCCATTTCCTCCCCATTCCTACCAGATACCCTTCATACCAGGCTGTTGAATTCAGAGGCGGTGCTACTGTAGGCTTGATGGGGAGAAAGCTGGGGGAATTTTGCACGGTTCTTTTTCCTCCAGCGTTGCGTCTCGGGGACGGTTTCCCCTCCTCCTCATTTCAGGAGCAGATGAAACTGGACGAAGGCCTGACCCGCCATCAGCAGCGCCTAGGAGCCGAGCGCCTGAAGTTGCTGGAGCAGCTGAAACAGATGGAACAGGGGGTGGCCAGCAGAATCCAGAAGCTGCTGAAAGCTAATCAAAGGTAGGAGATCGAGTGACATCCAGTGTTCCCTCTGGGGAATCTGCTGGTTTTTATTTTTTTTATTACAAATTGAACAAAGTATTGTCCGGGTTTTTTTAATACAATAGCAGAGTTGGAAGGGACCTTGGAGGTCGTCTAGTCCAACCCCCTGCCTAGGCAGGAAACCCTACACCATTTCAGACAAAGGGTTATCCAACCTCTTCTTAAAAACGTCCAGTGTTGGAGCATTCACAACTTCTGGAGGCAACTTCTGTTCCACTGATTAATTGTTCTAACTGTCAGGAAGTTTCTCCTCAGTTCTAAGTTGCTTCTCTCCTTGATTAGTTTCCACCCATTGCTTCTTGTCCTACCCTCAGGTGCCTTGGAGAATAGCTTGACTCCCTCTTCTTTGTGGCAGCTTCTGAGATATTGGAAGACTGCTATCATGTCTCCCCTGGTCCTTCTTTTCATTAAACAAGACCTACCCAGTTCCTGCAACCGTTCTTCATATGTTTTAGCCTCGGGTCCCCTAATCCTCTTTGTTGCTCTTCTCTGCACTTTTTTTAGTCTCCATATCTTTTCTACATCGTGGCGACCAAAACTGAATGCCGTATTCCAAGCGTGGCCTTACCAAGGCATTATAAAGTGGTATTAACACTTCATTTTTCAAATTAACACTTTTCTTTCACGTCCTCTCTTATACATAATCCATTTTACATCGTAATTTTGTTTGCATTTCAGCCCTATTATTCTCCTGCCATATTTTCCATCTTAAACTTATTTTCTTCTTAATACATAAACAATAGCACTAATTGTCCCTTCAAAGTTAAACCAAATTATCATTTCATATTTCACCGGTTGGTCTATTTTTACTCCAGTGAAATCATCTAACTGTTTTTTTATTTTTATTTTCAGTTCCTGTGGTAAGTAGACAACTAGCTTGTACCGCCAAGATCCAGTGCTGGAGTTGATTGGCATAAATGCTTTATGGTGACTCTGTTAGTTAACCCTCCTTATTTCTTAAATCTTTTTTAGGCAGAAACAGAGTTCCGAGATCTTAAAATCCCTTGAAAATGACCGGTGAGTTTCTTGCTTTATTAGATCGATTGGAAGAAAGGGCTGAGATCTTTTTAGAGCAGGGGTCACCAACCTTTCAGATCTCAGGGACTTAAATCCCGTGAGCCACTAATATGATCTGTCTAATGACCGGCTGGGTGGGTGTGGCTAGGTGGTCATGTGACTGGGTGGGCGTGGTCAATTCGATGTCACTCACGTAGAGGGGCGCCTTGCCACCCTCTTACTCGCTACTCCTCACCTGCCCACCCGGGCTCCAACAAGAAGCAGTTGCTGGAGCTGCTACCATGAGAAAAAGTTGGCAAAACTGCTCAGTTCAAATTGGATCTGACGAGAAGGAGGCTCAGCAGAAGCACCTCATTGAGGACTAGGAGCAAAGGCTTTCCAAGCAGAGGGAAGACCTGTGGGAGTGCAAGGCCAGGTACCAGCTGCCAGAAAACAACTAAGAAAGCAGGGTCGACTTGGGAGTAAAGCCACACCTTGGAGGTGATTGGCCCCTCCCAGAGGAAACAAAAGAGCGAGTGGGGAGGGGGCTTTTGCAGAAAACAATTTGTTCCTTGGGTCGTTTCAAGAGTGGAAAGTTCTGTTTGTGATTATAAGAGTTGAATGCCAAGTTTTGCCCTGCTCTGCATTTGGAAACTAGTTATCTGGCAGCTCTCCAAGCGAGATAAGGTTCGTGTGGATAAACATTCCTCTGAAAGACTGTTTGCTAAGCCTTGCGGACTGCAAATGAAAGGAATTCACAGTCGTGTAAATAAAAGGGGTTTTTGCGGGGACCAAGACTTTGCTTCATGCTTTCAAAGGAAGCCTGGGTCAGAACAAAGTGCAGGAAAGCAATCCTCTGGATTTTATTTGCTGTGCACTAGTCCTCGACGTACGACCGTTGGCTTGGTGACTTTTCAAAGTCAAAAGGTCAAAGGGTCAAAAAACAAAGCTTTCCACGAGACAGAGAGACACCAACATCAGTGGGATTGGGGGGGAGGCAGGATCTGAACATTGGGGAGGACGGGACTGAGAATTGTAGCCCAACTGAACCTAGCAGTATGGCGAGGGAGAAAGATGGTGGAGCCCCGAACTCTTGAGAAAAGTTGAGGAGAACCATTAGACTCCACCCGACTCTCTTGTATCGCTCCTAGGATCCGGATGGAGCAATTGATGGCCATCACTCAAGAAGAAACAGAACAACTGAGGAGGAAAGAAGTAGCTGGTAAGTACACTGCTACCTTGGTACTCCGCTGCTTTGAAACTCATCGAATTTGGTACTTGCATTTCGATGCAAAAACTTGGTCCTGGTACTCATTGTTTGTTTGGTACTCAACTAACAAGCTTGAACTTGTCGCTGTCGACTGCCCTGTGACTCACTACATTATTTCTTACGGGAAAAAAATTGTTTGGTCCTTCTTTTTCCCCAATTTCCCTCTCCCAGCGGCCATGAAACAGATGTTGTCCGAGACCTACAAGAACAAATTACTTCAGGGAGCCTACGAGTCTCGCCGGCAGGACCTCGTCAACCAGACGTGCTCCAGGTACTAAAGAAGACATGGATTTGGGAAGGGGGGGGGATATTATTTTCATGGGTGAGCCTGCCCAATAAAAGAGCCCGGGGAAACAACTGAAGGCATCCATCTCTTTGCAAGAACATGGCAAGTTGGGCGAGCAGAGGAGGAACAATGGGTCCAACCTTACTTAGCATCAGCTTGAACCCGATTCCCTCTAGTTTTAATTTAATTCTCCGTCCCAAGGCTAGGGAAATCTCCCCCATTAAATCGAACCTTGGCTGGTTCTCCAGAACGTTGTGGAAGTTCTCCAGAACGTTGTGGAAGTTCTCCAGAACGTTGTGGAAGTACTCCAGAACGTTGTGGAAGTACTCCAGAACGTTGTGGAAGTTCTCCAGAACGTTGTGGAAGTTCTCCAGGACGTTGTGGAAGTTCTCCAGAACGTTGTGGAAGTTCTCCAGAGCGTTGTGGAAGTTCTCCAGAACGTTGTGGGGCCTGCTAGGTCAAGGGGTTGAGAACTTCCAGAGAAAGAGATGAAAGCTCTTCCTAGAAGTCTGCAGTCTCATGTTGTCCAGCTGGTGAAGCATCTCAGCAATATGCTCGTACTCCTTGTGGGAGAACCCGAACCCTTATCAGGTTCTGACGCCAGACCAGGAAGAGAACATTGTGCTGGTGTCGCTGGATATCATCCTCTGGCCCGCTCTGAAAAATCCAAAAAGTTAAAAGAATTTGAAGGAGCTGTAAGGGATAGCGTTGGGCTATGTTAACCCATCCATCCAAGTTTATAAGCTGTCCTTGTTGGCTTCTCTTAAGACGTGAGGCTCAATGCAATAGAATCACATAATATCTTATTGAAATGGGTCTCCTTAGTCTGCAGATCAATGTACTGTGACATCTCATGGGTTACAGTCTGCGCCCCTTTCCCCAACGCGCAACTAGAGTCACCCAGGAACGATTCTCTTGCAGCCTTGCCAAGATGGATGAGAAGTTCCAGCAGATCCTGGCTTGGCAGCAGCTGGACCAAAACAAAGCCATCAGCCATATCCTGCAGGAGGTATTATGGGAGGGGTGGAAGGGCATTTGCCCATGGGAGAAGGAAGTAAGCAGGTCCTTGACCAGGAGAACAGGCAAATATTGGAAGCCACCGTATTCATTGATGAACCGAGGGTTGATTGCTTTAGATCCAGCTCACCTGCCTAAGAGATAGACCGATGGAGGTTCTTGAGGATTTTTTATAGCGCACTAATTCAGGGGTCCTCAAACTACGACCCCTGGGACGGATACGTGCAATGGACGCTTGTGTCACTGCAGGGAGTCTCCCCCTTCAGGGGGAATCTCTCCCTTTGTGTGGGTCGGAGGGGGGCAGAAATTCCAACTTGGGGTCTGTTTCAGCCTCCTGGTGGGGGGCTTTGGGCGAAGGCTGGAGGGAAGAGCCGCTGGTGGCGAAGAGCCAGAGGGCCTCGTTCCAGTGGGACTGCATCAGAGCCTG
Source organism: Natrix helvetica (assembly GCF_964273705.1). Classification (NCBI taxonomy): domain Eukaryota; kingdom Metazoa; phylum Chordata; class Lepidosauria; order Squamata; family Natricidae; genus Natrix; species Natrix helvetica. The sequence goes on from NC_138565.1 coordinate 3,234,628, forward strand.
GAACTGGCTGACCATCTCAGCCCAGTGAGCCTCCAGGCGCTGGCACCTGGCCTTGCACTCCCGCAGGTCTTCCCTCTGCTTGGAAAGCCTATGCTCCTAGTCCTCAGTGAGGTGCTTCTGCTGAGCCTCCTTCTCGGTCAGATCCAATTTGAGCTCTTTTGCCAACTCTTTCTCCTGGTGGCTGCTTAGCTCCAACAACTGCTTCCTGTTGGGGCTCCTCATCTATCTATCTATCTATCATCTATCTATCTATCTCTTTCTATCTATCTCTATTTATCTATCCATGCCTCCACCCACCTAATCTTGTTATCTGTCTACCTATCTACCCACCTATCTACCTAATCTACATTTATTATCTGTCTATCTGTCATCCATTTTGCAGATGGGTGGGATAGAGATACCAAAGTCAAGTCAGTCCTACCTTTCTATTTTAAAAAGCGTCAGGTACCAGAGATTTTTTTTTAAAAAAAGACCCTTCTTTGTCTGTGAAACCCATGGAATTGGGGGCTCCAACGCTGAGATGGGTAGAGCGATGGTCTCGGGGAGCTAATTTAAGGCCTCTTCAGGTGCTCACTCGATCCCCATCTTTTAGAGCGAGATGCAGAAGGCAGCTTTCGAAGCCCTCCAGGTGAAGAGAGACCTCATGCACTGCCAGATCAGGAACCAGGTGAGTGCAAAATTGGAGGCTTTGGGGAGAGAAGCGGGGTGGGGTGGGGTGGGGGAGGCAGCAGCATCCATCATCATCCCTTCCCAAACAAGAAGACTTTCCATCCTTCTCCAATCCGGCCTGGGTACCAATCCTGGTGAGAAGTTTGTGGCTGGGACCAGTCGTGTTCTTCTGGTCCAGTTTAGCACATCTCCCCTCTGGGATGGCGTCCACCTTCACGGCGGTCCATTCAAAACTTCATCTCCATTGGTTCTGTTTCCATGCCTTCGCCGTCGTTTGGTTTCTGTTGCTTTGTCCCCGAGTCCACTTCGAACGCAGAAATCCCCGCCGGAGGGGAAACGAGGCTCTCGGAGGGTAGAGTTTGCAATTTCTCCAACCCCCATTTCCCGCCAACCCCCCACCCCCAACCCCCCGACTGCACCTTTTTTAATCCTTTGTCTCTAGTGGGTTATCCAGGCCTTGAGGTTACTAACAGGTGATGGTCGAGGGCATTGGTGGGCTTTCCTCTTCTCTGGTGGCTTCACTGCTGCAAGCTCTCTCAAGTCATCCACAACCAGGATAGTCTAGTCTAGTCTTTATTGCCATTGCACAAAAGAAATACAACGACATTGGTTTTAGCCTCACGGGGGCAAAATTATAGCAGAAGCTTCAGAGTCTTTCCACCCCCCCGCCTCCCAAAATAAAGGCCAAGGAAGCTTCGGAACTTTTGACTGTCACGTTTTCCAAAAACAAGCTGGATGCCCAGGGTTTGCAGCTTCCATTCATTGACTCCAAAGTAGTCCAGATGCTTGAGGGTTTCCATAGAGTCCTTCACTGGCATACGGACAAGGAATATATATATATATATTAAATCCGCCACCGTATTCTGCCTAGGGCAAGAGGGTCAGTGTAGGTGGATAATGTTGTGGCCCACCAGCAGAGCTGGTGGCAGACTCAGACAGTGAGGAGGGTTGGGGAGGAAGATGGGCCAGTCCTGGAGTCTGGGGAAGGCTCTGATGAGGGCTCTGTGTCGGAGGCAGAGAGGGGGGCCAGGGCCGTCTGACAGTTATCAGCTGCCTTCGGAGTCAGACATCAGTGAGGCAGAAGAACAGCTGGAGCCTGTTCCCATTCCCTGTCCGGTGTTGCGAGGAAGTCCCGAGTAGTTACTCATGCCTTGTTTGGCTGAAGGTGTAGCCCCGCCCTCTAGTACTTTGTGAGGTGCAGCTTCCAAAAAGACCGTTGCGTTTAGGAGGGGGAAACACACACACACAACCTCCTGCTTGCCTTGTTTCGTCTTCTCCCTAGATTAAGTTAATAGAGAGAGAGTTACTACAGCTCACCCAGTTGGAGTTAAAGAGGCAGCAGCTGGACACAGAGGCTCTGCAGGTATGTCACCCCCAGCCACCCCAATTCCGCACCCCCTCCTGCTTGGCTCCCTCTTCCTCCTCCTCCTCTTCCTCCTCCTCCGTCTGACCTCTGGTTTAGTAACTTGTACAAGGCCCAGTGGAACAATCTTCCAGGTTTATCCATTCCCGTCTCCTCCTTTTGCTCAGTGGCCTCTCCTGCAAACGCCTCCAGGATTCTGAGATACGTCAGGGGTAGAGATTTTGGGGACGGGTGGGCAGGAGGGCCTTGTCAATCCAGGCTGGGATGCCAAGTCAGAAATCTTGTGGTCGGCAGGAAGGTGGTAGAAGGGGTACAGGCAGTCCTGGATTTATGACCACAAGGGACAGCCCAAATTTCTGTGGCTAAGCAGAGACGATGAAGTGAGTTTCGCCCCACTTTCTTCCCCGGTTGTTAAGTGAATCACTGCATCAGTCGCTAAGCTTGGACATTGACGTTGAGTCTTGATTGATTACCCAGATCAAAGGGCAAAGTTCCAGAAACAAATCCTCCCTATAAGTGGATAGAAGTAATTTCAAAATGAAATTTTGATCAAATAGAATTTGAAGCTGAGGAACGCGGTCGTTAAGCAAATCAGGCTTCCCCCCTTCCCCTCCCCCCCTTGACATCGCTGGTCAGAAGGCCGCCAAAAAAGAGATTGCACAACCCCCGAGCGTCATAAATAGGAACCTGAATTTTGATCAGGTGACTACGCGGGGGGACGCTGCCCCGATCGTTAAGGGGGAAAGTCACTTTTCCCACTTCTGTCGTAACGTCAAACGGTCACTAAACGAACAGTTGTAAGTCGAGGACTGCCTGTAGAAGCTGGCTGAGCATTTCATAGATATAGTTTTTGACCTATGCTATGATTTCTTTCTGGCTAGATTTGCTTCGATGTGCTTATTCTACCCACTCACCCACCCTGCCTTTTGCCAACCAATCTCCATTCCAACTGGCATGTTTCATCTCTCCCACTGCATGAATTCTACATGGGTGACAAAACCAGGGTGGCATTTGTTCTTTTCCAAAATAACTGTTTTATTTGTTTATTTGGGGCTGGGTTGGGTTTTTTTTAACCAAAAGGATCCGTGCATATTGGGTGCTATCTACCAAAATGAAATTCAATGGCAAACAAAAATCAGGTTCTACATTTAGGCAAGAAAAACCAAATGCCCAGGTACAGTATAGGTGGTACCTCGCTCAATAGTAGTGACTGCGAGAGGGATCTTGGGAGTCCTAATGGACAACCATTTAAATAGGAGCCAGCCGTGGGCAGCAGCTGCCAAAAAAGCCAACACAGTTCTAGGCTGCATCAACAGAGGGAGAGAATCAAGATCACGTGAAGGGTGAAGTTTTTTTAGAAATCGGGGAGAAAGGAGATGGTGAGCGTTGTGGCCTCCAGCAACCAAATCAGATGAGGATTTGGAATCAGGGTCAGCATCAAGGCAACCTGGGAGCTCCGAGGGGGAAGTGGGAATGGAACTGGCAGAGAAAGAGACAGAGGCGGAGCCTGGGCCGTCGGTCAGCCTTCAGATGGAGAGCCAACAGCCCTCAGCTCTGGAGGTGGCTGATGGAAGAAGAGGAGTAACAGCTGGGTCCAGTGCCTGACAGGCAATGCACAGAAGGCAGAAGAGAGGAGAGCAGTGGAAATCTATGGGCCAGTCCTTGGGACGGAAGAATCACTGCTGCTAGAATCTTGGGATGGAAGAGCTATCGCTGCTGGCGAAGCCCCACCCTAGCTCTGGGGATAAAAGGCAGGGGGTGGAGATGAATAGATGTGGCAGAGGAGAGGAGAGCAGTGGAAATCTATGGGCTGGTCCTTGGGACGGAAGAGCCACTGCTGCTAGCAAAGCCCCACCCTAGCTCTGGGGTGGAGATGAATAGATGTGGCAGAGGAGAGGACAGCAGTGGAAATCTATGGGCTGGTTCTTGGGAAAGAAGAGCTACTGCTTCAGAGTTGGTCATGTTTGGGGAACCGGGTCAGAAAAGGGAGACTCTAGCCAGTGGGATTCTAGGCTGGTCAGGGAAGGAAGTTTAAACACCCGCGTGTTGTGTTGCAGGAAGCCATCGGAGAGCAACGGCAAACCCTGACTTACCTGTTGCAGCAGCTGCTGAAGGAGAAAAAGGAGCGAGAAGAGGAGCTGCAAGCCATCCTGGTAAAGGCTCTGGGGGGCAGCTGGCAACTGCAGGACCTCTCGATCTACGCATATACATGCATGGTGGGATGCGGCGGCTCAGCGGCTAAGACGCCGAGCTTGTCGATCAGAAAGGTCGGCAGCTCGGCGGTTCGAATCCCTAGTGTCGCGTAACGGCGTGAGCTCCCGTGACTTGTCCCAGCTTCTGCCAACCTAGCAGTCGTCTCCTCCTCCTCCCTTCCTCTTTCTCCTCCTCTCCCTGTTCTTCCTCCTCCTCCCACTCCTTCCCTTCTTTTTCTTCTCCTCCTCCTCCCCTTCTTCTTCCTCTCTCCCTCTTCTTCCTTCTCCTCTTCCTCCTCCTTCCTCCTCCTCTCCATCTTTTTCCTCTTCTTCCTCTTCCTCTCCCCCTCTCCCTCTTATTCCTCCTCTCCTCTTCTTCTTCCTCCCCCACCTCCTCCTTCTTCCTCTTCCCGCCTCCTCTCCCTCTTTTTCCTCCTCTTCTTCTTCTTCCTCCTCCTCTTCCCCCTCTCCTTCCTCCTCTTAGTTTGGCTAACGAAACGTCTACAAGAAAACAACCATGCTCAGAGAGCACCAAGGACCTCTGGAGAACTTAAGTTGCTAGGGGGTTCAACTGTACCAGGGTAGATGACCCAAAGACTGGCCATTGTTTAGGGGCACGTTCAACCTCCTGGCACAAGCTTAGAACAGTTCCCTCTCCCCCCCCCACCCCTTTCCACATCTGCCAGGCTCCATCATCTCTTTATCTACTTTCTTTCTCTTTTTTTTTTCTCCCCCAGAAAGAACTAGAGGCCAAGAGCGAGACGAAGCAGGAGAACTACTGGCTGATCCAGTACCAACGGCTGCTAAACCAGAAACCTCTCTCTCTCCGCTTGCAGGTGACTGGCCAAGAGGCAGAGAAAAATCTCGTTTTTGTTTTTTTCTCTCTCTCTCTCGTTCTTCCATCGTTCCGTTTCTTGGTGTCCTGGGCGCTGGCGTGCCTTGCCTCAGTTTCCCCCAACGGAGCAGGCCAGGCGCTTGATTCCTTCCTTCTCTCTCTCTCTCTCTCCCTCCCGGCAGGAAGAAGGCCTGGAGAAGCAGCTAGTGAAACTGGTGACCGATCTCTCGGCTGACCACTATCTGCCCATCTTCGCCCATCATCGGATATCGCTGGAAATGCTCAGCAACATGGTCCCTGGAGACCTAGCTGAGGTCAGAAACATGGGCCCTTTTTTAACATTGTACATTCCCTTGTCGGGGGAGATTCTAGGGTGGCTCAGTGGCTAAGACGCTGAGATTCCCGATCAGAAAGGTCAGCAGTTCGGTGGTTTGAATCCCTAGGGCCGCGTTAACGGCGTGAGCTCCGGCGACTTGTCCCAGCTTCTGCCAAGCTAGCAGTTCGAAAGCACGTAGCAGGGGGTTGGACTAGAAGACCTCCAAGGCCCCTTCCAGCTCTGTGGTTTTACGTTCCAACCGCTCTTGCTTCCCTGCAGATTGGAATCATTGAATCTGGCTTGCAGCACGCCATCATCCAGAAAGCCCGGGAGATACAAGCTGTAGCCGAAACGATACCAGGTTAACCTTCTTCGGATGTCCCTCCCTGTCCCCAGCTGGGGGTGGGGGATGAGGGCACATTTGGGGAAGTTGTTGTGGCCCGCCAGCAGAGCTGGGAGCAGATTCGGACAGTGAGGAGGGTTGGGGAGGAACCTGGGCCAGTCCTGGAGTCTGGGGAAGGCTCTGACGAGGGCTCTGTGTCGGAGGAAGAGAGGGGGCCAGGGCCGTGTGCCAGTTATCAGCTGCCTTCAGAGTCAGACATCAGTGAGGCAGAAGAACAGCTGGAGCCTGTTCCCAGTGTGCGCAGGCGCAGAGCTTCCAGAGGAAGACTAGCTGCCCTGAATGGCAGGGAGAACTTTGTTAAGACATGGGGAGGAGACGACCCAGCAATTTTAGGATTGTAGCGTAGATGTGGGAGGATTAAAATAATAATAATAATTTTTTGTTGTGAATCAATCCAGACTTCCATCAGGGCACCAAGATTAGTAGTTCAGCAAGAGAGTCCAATTTTCTTTGGAACATTCAACCAAGATGCCTTGGGGGGGGGGCATCTCCCAATTCCACCACGTGTCTCATTTTCTTCCTTGATTCCCCCCACCCCTCCTCACTCTCTGCCTCCCTTCCATCTGGTTGCAGAACTGTTGAAGCCAGCAGAAAAAACGAGACCTTCCGCTCCGGAGTTTAGAGAAGAGTCTACCAGCCCTGAAGTCCCATCGGCTCCATCAGCAGAAGAACATCACTGCGAGTGTGTAGTCTGTATGGAGCTAGAGGTAAGCCCGCCGGGCGTCCTTGGGGGGCTAGGGGTGGGTGGGGAAGTGACAGACCACTGCGTTCATTCTTCTTTCCGGCCCACCTTAGCCCAATCGGCACCAAAATTCTGCTTGCGAGTTCATTTTTCTTTAAAAAATCAAGGCTCCCCTCGCACATACATGCTAGTCATTCCCGACTCTAGGGGACAGTGCTCATCTCCATTTCAAAGCCAAAGAGCCAGCGCTGTCCGAAGACGTCTCCATGGTCATGTGGCCGGCATGACTTAACGCCAAAGGCACATAGAACGCTGTTAACTTCCCACCAAAGGTGGTCCCTATTTTTCTACTTGCATTTTTGACGTGCTTTCGAGGTTGGCAGAAGCTGGGACAAGTCACGGGAGCTCACTCGGTTACGCGGCGCTAGGGATTCGAACCGCCAAACTGCCGACCTTTCTGATCGACAAGCTCAGCGTCTTAGTCACTTTTTTTCCCCTTAAAACAAACCTCCTTTCTCCCCCCCCCCCCCCGGCTGTCCCTTTTGGCGAGCGCGAGTCTCCCGTTCTCTCTCGCGCCCACGTGGCCTGACTCCGCCCTTCTGCCTCTTTTCCCTTCCCAGGCCCAAGTCGTGTTCCTGAACTGCGGCCACGTTTGCTGCTGTCAGAGCTGCTCCGAAGCCTTGCGCACCTGTCCGCTCTGCCGACAAGAAATCGCGCAACGGATCCGACTTTTCCACAGCGGGTAGCCCACTCGAGGATGGGAAAGGGAAAGGGGGCGTGGTTTTTGACTCCGCCTCCTGGAAGAGAAGCCTAGGGGGAAGGGGGTGGAACCTCCCCCCTATGGAATTTCAGCCTTCCTGTTTTTGCACGTTTAGTCAAAGTTGCACGCTCGGAGTGCCTGTCTTGTGTTTCCGAGCACTCCCCACCGGTAATTGCGCACGCCGGATGATGGGGGAAGGAAGGAAGTGCGCGCCACGCCTTTGCACTATATAATGTATACTGGTTGGGTTTTTTTTTTTTGCTCACTGTTCGTCCGTTGTCCAGGAGGAGTGTAAATTAATTCCAAACGTCCAGGCAATTGGGGAATAACTGAAAGACGCCCAAAAGTCTTGGTTTGCTTCCTTGAAAACATTTGGCTTCTCATCTCAAGAAGCGAATTCTTCAGATTCTTAGGATGAGAAGCCAAATGTTTTCAAGGAAAGACCAAAAAGAAACAAAAGTCCACTCGACTTTCGGAAAAGCACTTTTTGGGACAACCTTGGCATTGGACGACGGGAGAAATCTCCGTACGCAACTGGGGGAGACTCGGCATTTAACCCCTTGAAAGAATTTAAGGCAGGGTTGGTGACGGGATCATCCTTGTGGGCAAAAAAGAAAGTGTCGAAGAACAAAAAGCTGCTTTTATACAGGGAACCTCGGCCTGGGTCGCTCTCAAGCGACTCGTCCTCACCAAAATGATTTGAACCTCCCTGCCGTTATCTTCCTGTTGACGTTTGGGAATTGAAAGGAGGAGATGTTTACCAAAATCGTGGAGGGGAAGGGAAGGGAAAGATCTCACCAGCCAAAGATGGCATTCCTAGCATGACCACTCCCTTAAGGGACGAAAGCTGAACCCAGGTGGGACAAATGTAGGTTGGATTACTGGAAGGTAGTACAATTTGGTGCCAGTTCCGTTGCGCTTGGCACCGCATATAGTTAATAACTTGGTTAATTAGTAAGTGGACTCGAACTGCCTGGCTCTTCCCCAGAAAGTGGGCAAAGGGGTGGAGCAGGAATACCACCAAGGTCAGGACCCCATAAGGACTACTGGAAGCTTCATTCTCCACCTGCCACCTCCTGAAAAATTGCACTTTTCTTTGGACTGAACCACTTGTCTTCGTTCTGGGACACTCGGAATAGCCTTTGGCGTTGGGGCGGGGAAATGTTCTCTGCCCACCTCTTCCCCCCCATCTTTCTGGGGCTGCCCCAGTTGGGGGGGGAGAGTCCAGATAGGGACCTCCCACATTGGATTTGCTGTCTTGAGCCTTGAGGATGATGGGATGAGGAGTCCTTCCCCGAGCTGGAAAGGGGGGGAGGGGGGGAATTGCTGGTAGAGCAGAGGTGTCCAACTTTTGTCAACTTTTTAAGACTTAAAACTTCTGAAAGCCAGCATGAGGAATTCTGGGAGTTGACGTCCACAAATCTTAAAAAGTGGCCCAACGTTAGACACCCTGGGCTGTAGAATCTGGAGGGTGGAGGGGACTGGGAAACTCCCACCTTCGCCCCGAATATTGCATCAGTTTTCCTAGGGCTGTGTTGGCAAAACGGGGGCATGTGTGTTTATGTGTCGTAAACTAAAAGAGCAGCCGCCTGGCCATTTACTTGTCTTCCGCTTCCTGGCATGCCTGTGGGTGCAAAGACCAGCTGGCCGATGCCGGGAACCGGAAGATTGTCTTCCCAGCGCGCGCATGGGCACCGGGCGGCTGCTTTTCCAGGTTCCGGCACTCCCGCACAGATGAATAGCAGCTGGACGGTGCGCCAGCTGGCTGGAAAAGCAAAGGAAAACAGCTCGCGTGCCCGGAGAGGTGGTTCTGCATGTCACTTCTGGCACATGTGCTGTAGGTTTGCCATCCTGGTCCTAGGGGAATAGAATTGCAGAGGGGCATCTGAAGTATAAAAGGAAATTGCTTTCGAGTTGGTAAGAGGGGATGTATGCAATACTCTGTTGGACTCTGTGCCCCCAAGACAAGGCCACATGTGGTCTTGGAGGCAAGTCTACGAGTTCTGATGATCCTCTTATCCATGTTGAGAACTGCTAGCCTTTGCTTGTTCCAGACCGAAGCTGGGAACTCCCAGAGAAGCCTTCTCTGGCTGCTTGTCCCCTCCCTCCCTTCCATTACCCAGTTCTGGGGTACCCAGGGTTTTGGGTGCAAAGCCATGAAGGGGGAGAGGAACATCACAACCCATCACCCAAGCTGGAGTTCTTCCCCCCCCAAAAAAAAATCCTCAAGAAGGGCCCCCTCTATACCCTCCTGCATGTTTGTCTGGTGCCTTCACCCATCTGTTTGCAGTGTAATGTTTTCCGTGTATGTCAGCCGAGAAATAAAAGTCCAGAGCTTCAACTTGCGATGTCCTTCGCTATCATGAAAAGACCGTTCCTACTCCAACCCTCTTGGTTTTAAAGCAGGACTCCAAAATGTTTATTTCCTCCGTGACGTAAATGAAGGCTCAAATCATCCAGGCCAAAAGTATCTGAAAACTGGGCCCGATTTTATTAAAACGGTGACTCATCCTTCATTCCAATGATTCTCTGACTCCCCAAATAGCAATAGCGCTTAGACTTATATACCGCTTCACGGTGCTTTCCAGCCTTCTCTAAGCGGTTTACAGAGTCAGCCTCTTTCCCCCAACAATCTGGGTCCTCATTTTATCAACCTCGGAAGGATGGAAGGCTGAGTCAACCTTGGCTGGTCAGGATCGAACTCCTGGCAGTGGGCAGAATTAGGCTGCAATACTGCGTTCTAACTGCCACCACGATAGCTAGATAGACAGACAGTAGATAAAGATAGGAGATAGAGATAGGAAATGATGGATGGATAGATGGTAGGTAGGTAGATAGCTAAATAGATAGATAGATGATAGATAGATAGATAGATAGATAGATAGATAGATAGATAGATAGATAGATAGATAGATATACTGGACATAGAGACAGACAGACCGACCAACAGCAATAGTACTTAGACTTATCTGCCACTTCACAGCCCTCAAAGTGGTTTACAGACTCTTGCCCCCAACAATCTGGGTCCTCATTTTGCCCACCTCGGAAGGATGGAAGGCTGAGTCAACTTGGAGCCAATCAGGATCGAACTGCTGGCAGCCAGCAGAGTTAGCCTGCAATAATGCATTCTAACTACGGCGGCTCAAGTCAAAAATGTTCCTTTTGACTGAAGAAGTTGCTATTTTCAGACGTTTAACCTTTTCAGGTATTATTTCCCCGCATCCTTGAAATCAAGTTCGGTACGTCTGCCGGGTAGGGTGCAAGATTCTTTGGAGGGCACAGAAGACATAATAAGAGCTTTGCCTTTTATAAAAAACAGCCCTTTCCCTGTAAGCATGGCCAAGATTTGGTTAGGACAACTGTCCTTAGCCCAGTGGACTTTCAGCCAGCTGGAAAGTAACACCTGGCTGAACCCAGATAAGGCTGAATGGACCGCGCAACGTATACTCCCCCTGGCCCAACCAATGATGTGGGCTGTTGGGAAGACCAAGGAAGGTGACAAGTCCCTCAACTCTAGGTTAAAAGATGCATCCGATGATGGCAGCAGCTACGCAGCTTGACCAGGACAAAAGTGGATGCAGCGTTGACCTCTCTTAAGGGAGCCCAGATTTCTAGCTTCTGAAATGGGGGAGACCACGCGCCAAAGGTGCCTTCAGCCAAGTGAATCCATGCAGAGGCAGATCGTCCTCCCGAATCACCATTGAGCCCACTGTCGCTAAACAAGACGGAGATCATTTTATGACCTTTATTGCTACTCTTAAGCGAATCGCCGTGAGCGGATCACACCATTGTGTTAAGTGAATCCCGATTCTCTGTGGACTGCGCTGGTGAGGAGGTCGTAAAAAGGATCACATGGCACTGCGACGGTCATAAATGCGGGGTGTTATTCCCACAATCATTCCCAATGCCCAGGCAGAATTCTGGGAAATTAAAGTAGCTATGTCTGGGTACTATTCCCACAATCATTCCCAATGCCCAGGCAGAATTCTGGGAAATTAAAGTAGCTAATGATGAGGACTAGTGTCCTAGAGAGGAAAAGGCAAATACAAAATGAGGAGTCCTTGATGCTCTCTGAGCTTGCAAACCTTTCGTGACTCAACTAGGTAACATCATCAGTGCTAGAAGGGAGTGGAGAGGACAGTAGGGCCATTGATGTTCTCTGAGCTTGGTGGTTTTCTTGCAGACATTTCATGACGCAGCTAGGTAACGTCATCAGTGCTAGAAGGAACTGGGGTTTAGTCTCTCCTTTGTACACTGATGACATTACCTAGTTAGTAAGCATGAAAAAAATGGTCCTCGGTCCCTTTTTTTCAGCGCTGTTGTAACTTTGGTCACCGTTGTAAGTCAAGGACTCCCTGTGCTGTCGAGGCTCTGCGAGATCAAGACGGGGACATCAAGCTTGTAGAAGGTGCTATGAATGAGGAAGTCCATTTGTGTCCTTAAATCACTGTAATTACTCTAGGAATAGCTTGTTTTGTGGGTGGGGGTGGAGAGAAGCTATTTTCAGCCTCTGGCACCTGTCACCTCCAGCAACTCCCACCAACGTTGAGTTAACAAGTCATTGATTAAGGATTAAAGTTCAGAGGAGGCAAAGGGGGCTGGAGAGAAATGTTATTTGCTGGTTGGTGGTTCTCTACTCCTTCGTTGACTGGAAATCTCAACCCACTTTCAGCTCATTAGGCGGAAGAGTTAAGAGCGTATCTCAGATTTGGGCGCGCTCAAGGCAGGTTGAATGAGTGCTTTAAGGAGTCGCGGTGACCGTCTTTCTCCCCTACCAGACGTCCTTCTGGGTTCAGAAGAAGCCGGAGAGCCAAAGCAAGCTACCAAGGTGACCGGAGAGGATCTTCAGGAAGGAACTGTCTTGAGTTGGGGGCTCTAGGAGAACCCCAAGTCTCCTAGAGTTTGATCTCAAGTCCTGAAGAAGACATGGCCCTCTTGTCCTCTGTGGAGGGCTGTGGAAAGGAATGCAACATCTGCTATGAGTCCTACCAAGAGGTTTCCACCAGGCGGGTACCGAAACTTCTCTGGTGTTGCCACACCGTCTGCCTTTCCTGTCTCAGGAAGCTGGTTTGCCGGAGCAGAATGGTCTCCTTCGTGGTCTGCCCCTTCTGCCGGATGGTGACCCTCTTGCCCCAAGGAGGCCTCCAAGCCTTGAGGAACAATGAAGCTCTCCTACGAGAGGTAGGACCACCAGGAACGGAGGATTCCCAGGCCACCTCTGAAGATGGTTTGGAAGAAGACAACGATTCCACAAGAGGTTCTGACTGGTCCTTTGGCAACATGGCCCTGTCTCTGGAGTACACCTATAGACCTACTTCGTCCATCTTCACCGTCAGCAGCATCGTCCCGGCGTTCCCCATGGGGTTCCATGCGGGGATGTGGAACGGGCTCCGTCTGCAGGAGATGCAAAATGCCGTGGTGATAGAGATGCCTCCAAGGACATCTTCAGCTCCTGCATCTGTGGAGAACCTGCGCATTTGCTTTGCGGTGACTCTGATCCTCCTTGTGGTCTCCATCTTCTTCACGCTGGTCTTTTCTTGAACAGGGAACGCTAGATGCACCGTGTCCCAAGAGGAGCTCCACGCCTTGAGGGACGATAAAGTTCTCCTACAAGAAATAAGACCACAAGCGGAGGCATCCCAGTCTGATCTCAGCCAGAAGAAAGAAGGTTCTATGGGCAAGATGCAGCTGGTGCCCCAAACAAAGGACCCACATTGTGCTCCCAGATTTACTCTCCTCTTATTTAGAAGGTGACTTCAGGACTTTCTGATCCAGCAGTGATGAGGTCGCCTCTGTCAATCTGTTGCTCTCTTTCTGGCCGCTGTTGTAATTTTGCACAATTTTCTCCAGGGCAAACAAAAGTGACAGTTGTTCCTATCGGTAATGATCTACAATTCTTAGGATCCCGAAGCCAGGCACGACGAGGGATGAAGGATGCTGGAAGATGTGGATTAGCATCAGCTAGAGGGCTCAGGTTTCGATAGGAGATACAATGGATGGATGTATCGATAAATTTGTGGATGGGATGGACAGATGGATGAATAAATTGGTGGATGGATGGATGGATAAACTGATGGATGGATGAACTGGTGGATGGATGGATGGATGGATGGATGGATGAATTGGTAGATTGATGGATGAATGGAGGGATGGATAAACTGATGGATGGATGAATTGGTGGATGGGTGGATAGATGAATTAGTGGATAGACGGATTGATGGATGGATGAACTGGTGGATGGATGGATGGATGGGTGAATTGGTAGATGGATGGATGAATGGAGGGATGGATAAACTGATGGATGGATGGATGAATTGGTGGATGGATGGATAGATGAATTGGTAGATGGATGGATGGATGAATTGGTGGATGGATGGATGAATTGATGGATGGATAAATTGGTGGATGGATAGATGGATGAATTGATGGATGGATAAATTGGTGGATGGATGGATGAATTGGAGACGGATGGAGCCATCTCAGCCATTGTAGACAACTAACTGACACATTTTATGGGCTTGGGCTAACAATTACGTGGTCATTTCTTCTGACTCCTTATCACGTTACGTTATAGAAAGTTGCAATAAAAAGTTCCTTTTTTAAAAACTAGAGGGTCTGGATCTTTCAGAAGACTAGAACTCCCAGTTTCTAGCCTGACACCATCACTAAATCATCCTTCAGACCAGCAGCAAAGTTGTCCCTTTTCTGAAATAGAAAACCTACCAAAACTGAGAAGAAGCATAGCAGAATTTTTTTAAAAGACGCACACAGACGTACCCCCGTTTTAAAATCCTCCGCCCAGGTGCTGCCCAGGCCCCCCTTGCCCCCAGGCTAACCCACCCCATTTTGAAGCTTTGGAGACGTTGCACTTCTTCTGATCTAGGCATTCCCAGCCATAACTGTACTTTGGAAATTCGACACAAAACATTCTTAAAATAATGGAGGTGCAACCAGATCCCCCCTCTTTTAAAATTAAAAGAGTCAGGATGAGTGGCGATGTCATTTCCTTTAATTGCACTTTTATTTGTGGATTCTTCCCAACCCTCCCACCCCACACCTTCCTCCCAAAAAGAGAAAGAATGAATGAAAGACACAAAGTTGGCAAATTTGGTCCAACAGAAGAAGGCCCAACCGAGTTAGTGCTACAGTCTACATCCGAAGTGAAAAATCCGGAACCGACAAAGTTAGCCAAGTTGTAAAAGACAAAAGAGATGGACGGTTTCAGGGGAGGACGGAGAAATGGGAGTTTTGGGGAGGGGTGTTCATTCCCCCCAAGACAAACCCCCACCCCCAATTGGTGCTGCGTCGATCGGAAACAGCGACCTTTGAAAGAAATTCCCCATCCCTTCCTCCTTAAAACAAGACTCGGCTACCTCTAGAGCGAAGGCTCAGCTAATCTGGTTTGCCTTCCACTCAAAAGACCCAATCCATACATTTAAAAAGGCTTATCGGGGGGGGGGGGGGGGACACACACCTTTTTCCCCAAACATTTAGGGTTCCCGCCAGCCACAGATCTGACACACCAAACCCATTAGAAATGGAAGAGACACATGTAGCCCCTTCCCCTTAAATGCCGAACAGTCTTTTCAGTTGGGGGTGGGGGTGGAAATCTTCTTCGGACACCCCAGCTTTAAAAAAAAAAGGAGGGGGGAGGGGAAACACTGAACCCCCAAGGAAAGACTTGCAAGAGAAGATCTCCAGCCAGAAACCTTTTTGGGAAAATGTGAGAAAATTGCATAGGGACGAGGGAGCTACTCCTAGTTGCCCTTTGACCCGGCCGAGGAGAAGCTGGCCCATCGTAAAATCCATCTCACCAATAAGGCAAGGAGTCGCTCAACGCACAGAGATGTTCTTTCCAGTTATTCGAAGGAGGAGAACGATGAAAAATCACCCGGGAATCAAAACTTCCAAATCTATTCATTCGTCCATCGCTAAAAACTGCCTTTCAGTCCTTGAGCCATTTCTAACCTCTCTCTCTCTCATCTGTCATTCCCTCTTCTCTCTCTCTTTCTATCATTCCCCTCACTAATTCCCCCCTTCTGTCTGTCTGTCTCTATCATTCTCTCATCTATCACTCCACACTCTCTTCTTTCTCTGTCATTCCTCTCTCATTCCTCTCTCATCTATCATCCCTCCCTCTCTCTCTATCATTCCCTCTTCTCTATCTTTCTATCATTCCTCTCTCTCTCATCTATCATTTCCCCGTCTGTCTGTCTATCATTCTCTCATCTATCATTCCCCACTCTCTTCTTTCTCTCTGTGTGTCATTCCTCTCTCTCTCTCTCTCTCATCTATCATTCTCCCCTCTTCTTTCTCTCTATCATTCCTCTCTTGCTCTCTCTCATTCCTCTCATCTATCATCCCTCCCTCTCTTCTTTCTATCATCCCTCTCTTCTTTCTATCATTCCTCTCTCTCTCATTCCTCTCTCATATCTATCATTCCCCTCTCCTTTATCATTCCCCCCCTCTCTCATTCCTTTCATCTATCATCCCCCTCTCTTCTTTCTCTCTCTCTGTAAATAGGCTCCCTTCTAACCATTTAAAACCTTCGTGTAGGCACCAACTGATATATAGAGGGAGGACAGATTCGCAAGCAGGGAATCCTCAAAAGCACCGGTGGGGAGATGTGGGGTGGACAGGAAGGGGAAAAAAACCCCGGGATTCTCCCCTGTGCATCGCAGAAGAAATCCGGACGCTGCATTTCAGCTCCTCTTGTCCCGCCACGAAGACTTTCTCGCTTGCAAAGAAGCAGGAGCCTGAATTTCAGAGTTTAATGCAGGAAAGGGCTTGCTTTGTGCTTCAGTGCAGGGGGAGAAACCTCTGGCATTCAAGGCCCCCGGGGGCGCAAGGGGCAATCCCAGAATCTTGCAGAAGGGGCCCGAGTGCCGGCCAGTTCTCAAGCCCACCCCCTCCCCTGTGCAAAACAACCAAGCAAAATGTTTCCGTCGCAAGTCTCCAACCAAGCTTTCTCCTCCGTCGCTCATCCCAGCCAATCCAGGTCGTCGTCGTCTTCATCGTCATCACCGAAGAGCGGGGTCGGAGGAGGCTGTCCTTTAAAGCTCTGGAGGACCGAGGAAGACAAGTGTGAGACTGGAACGCTTCCCAGAGTGGACCAGATGTACAGGCAGTACATCAACTTAAATCAGTTAATTTAGGGACCGTTCAAAGTTGCCATCGCTCTCCTTAACAACTGATTCCCACAACGCTGTTAATAATTTACTAAGACTGCATTGCTATTATTCTTCTCTTCCTTTCTGGTATCTCTCCCCCCCCCACTTATGGCTATAACCGTGTTGCTGGTGTCTTTCAATTTATATTGCTTTTATTTGACTCCTAGTATGATTTGATTGCTTATAAGTAACCTATGACTTTCAACTAAGTGTTGTATCTTATGATTCTTGATGAATGTATTCTATTTTATTTTTTCTTTATGTACACTGAGAGCATACGCACCAAAGACCAATTCCTTGTGTGTCCAATCACTCTTGGCCAATAAAGAATTCTATTCTATTCTATTCTATTCTATTTTTTATATTCTATCCTATTCCCTATTCTATTCTATTTTCTATTTTTATATTCTATTCTATTCTTTATATTCTATCCTATTCCCTATTCTATTCTATTTTCTATTTTTATATTCTATTCTATTCTATTCTATCTCTAGTCTATTCTCTATTCTCTATTCTATTCTCTATTCTATTCTCTATTCTATTCTATTCTATTCTATTCTATTCTATTTCTTGTTCTATTCCATTCCCTATTCTATAGTAATGTATTCTGTTTTATCCTCCTCGCCCATCTGCGCATAGGCGCATGACCCCTTCCCAGCTTTCAGAGGCTTTTCTGAAGCCTGGGAAGGGCGAAAACGGCCTCCCTCACGCCCCCCCTCCCCGGAAGCTGGAAACAGATCGTTTCTGAACTTCTGGCTGGCCCGTTGGGGCCATTTTTCGCCCTCCCCAGGCTTCAGAAAAGCCTCCAAAAGCTGGGAAGGGCAAAAAACAGTCCAACGGGCCAACTGGAAGTTCGCTCTACATTCTGGGAAGAAAATGTGACTAAGTCCTTCAAACCAACTAGGTGTGAAATCCTAACTCACACTCCAAATTGTTGGACCAAGAGTCCCAAAAGGGTTGTTGTTTTTTTTGAGAGGGGGCAGGTAAAAATACAAACTTGCAGTCTCCCCCAAGCCTCACCAGTTCTTCATCGTCCTCTTCCTCTTCCAGTGGACCTGCTGATGAAGGCAGCTTACAGTCGGTTGCTTTCAGCAAACTGGCTTTACCCTCAGGGGTGCTGCACGAAATGAATAAGCGAATAAGTGAACTAAAAAAAAAAAAAAAAACCACAGAGCTACCTGTAATTGTGGCTGGAAACTGCTGGCATCTCAAGATCCCTTTTAGAAAAGGCTTAAAGAGGCTTATTTAGCTGAAAGACCCCTCAACTCTCCTCCCAAAGGTAAAAAAAAACAACAAGCCAGGATTCCTCCCCTCCCCATCACAGCATCTACATGCTGCAATACCTCCCCCCCACTCCGTCCCAATGGTAAGTCTACCGCTGTTTTGACCCAGGCTTCACCAAATCACGAAGCAGACTCCTCCTCTTGACAAAACCTCTTTTTATTAAGCAAATGTGAATTCCTCTCCTTCACATCTAGCAAAGTCCCGGCAAAGTCTTTCAAGGGAGTATTTACAGTCACAGACCTTATCTGGCTTGGAGAGCTGCCAGGCCAATCTATGCAAAACCTGGCAAGGAGTCTCAGAGAGTCACGAACCAATTAAGCAAACTCTTGCAAACTCCACTCCCCTTTCTCCCATCTTTTATTTCCTCTGGGAGGGGCCATTCACCGTCCACCTGTGGCCTTACTCCCAAGTCGACCCCTGTTCTTTAGCTGTTCCCTTCGTCTGGCAACTCTGTGCATGCGCACACTGGGAAGAGGTTCCAGCTGTTCCTCTGCCTCACTGATGTCTGACTCTGAAGGCAGCTGATAACTGTCAGACGGCCCTGGCCCCCTCTCTGCCTCCGACACAGAGCCCTCATCAGAGCCTTCCCCAGACTCCAGGACTGGCCCATCTTCCTCCCCAACCTCCTCACTGTCCGAATCGGCTGCCAGCTCATGCAATATGCTACCCTGTTTCTCCAAAAATAAGACCTCCGCGGATAATAAGCCCAATTTGGGCTTTTGAGTGCATGTGTTAAAATAAGCCCTCCCCCAAAATTAAGCCCTCCCTGAAAATACTGCAACACAGCCGCAGCCAGGAGGTGACCACGCTCGCCGCCTCCTGAACCTCGAAAATAATAAGACCTCCCCGAAAATAAGGCCAAGCGCTTATTTCGGGGGCCAAAAGAAAATAAGACTTTGTCTTATTTTCGGGGAAACACGGTAAGCTCTAGGAGAGCCAAATATGCAATGGCTGTTCATGAGAGAACATTCTTGGAAGAGTCAAGGGATCATCTCTCAGCTTCCCAAGCTGGAGAGGTCCTATGCTGATGGGCATCAAGGGATGCAGATGTTCTCGCTAAGGTTTGCCTCCTCCGACTCCAAATTTGGGGAGCTCAGGTTGCCTCAACTGACTTGGGATGATGTGAGGACTTGCTGAAAAGTGACGAGAAGCCCCCCTCTGATGGGCACTGACCTGGAATCCTCAGTCGGAGGGATGGATGCTGGTGGTGGCATCTCCGCAGCTTGGACTTTCTCATCTGTGGTACCGGATGGGACGTTTAAGGAGGTTGGATCTTGGTTAGGAACATCTGGGGAAGTGTCTTCTTCTTTTTCGGGCTCCAGTGTAGGCACAGCTTCCTCCGCTGCTGGCTTCAAGGGGACAGGATCTGTGGGTGTGTCCTCAACAGCACCATCTAAAGCAAGCGCTTCTGTTGGCCCGGAAGACACAACCGCCTCCTTCTTCTCCACCTCTGGGGGTTTTGTGACCGGATTCGGGGACGACGGGGTCAACTCGTTAGGCGTGTCTGAACGCTGGGCCTCCCGTTCCTGCTTGCTTTGGCTTCCTTCTAAAGAGGGAGCAGAACCGTCTGGGTCTTCTTCTAGGTGGCCGGAAGGTACAGGAGATGCCACTGCCGGCGCCTCCTCAGGACTGCCTGACTGATCTCGGGCGAGGGTCACGGGGCTTCCTCTCTGCGGCGGTCCCTGCTCTTCGTGGCTGCCTTCTTCAGACCTTTCCAACAGCTGCAGAGTTATTGTCTGGCAACAGGAAGGAAGGAAGGAAGGAAGGGAAAAGATTAGTGTCTCAACCTCTCGCTCCTCGATTAGAAAACTGCAGAAGGAGACCTGTGAGAGAAGACGAAGGAGCAGTTCAGCCAAAGGATGATGAAACCGTGGCTTTGAAGGGTACCTTGATGGTGCTCATGACCACTCCGAGAACGATCCTTCCAGTGTAGGACTCCTCCAACTCAAATTGGCCTCGGAGGGAGTGGAAGACCCTGTTCATGATTTTTTTCACCTGGAAATGTAAGAGGGGGTAGAAGTGTTACCTGTTCTGATCGAGGCTTCCCAAGAGCAGGAAGCCAACTCCTTGTCCCGGATGCTGCCCTCAACGAAATAGAGTTTGACACCCCTGATGCAGTCCATTTTTTTATTTTTTTTTAAAGGATCCTACTTAATAAGGGTTTCCATGGACATACCTCTTCAGCTGAAGCTGTCGGTGGGGACCTACTCCTCAGCTCTTGGATCCGGTCTTCATAATGGGCGGTGAGGTCTGCCAGCTGGGACTTCAAGGCCGCACACTGGCACGGGGTTTAGAGAAAGAGAACATGCCAGTATGATGGGAGGCAGGATTCTCCCCTCCAGTTTTGCAGATTTTTTTAAACAGTTTTTAAAAAAAAATTATTTCCAAAGTTAAAATGCAAAAGGAAAAGAAGAGACCAACTAACCACCATCAAGCACGAATAATATACACTATATTGCCAAAAGTATTCGCTCACCCATCCACATAATCAGTTGTTGAGTGAATACTTTTGGCAATATAATATATGGGGCTTGGAATCTAAAAAGTCCATCCTGGTTGAATGCTGAAAAACACACCCCAAATATTGGATGCGTTCTCCTCCCCAATCCCTGCCCCCTTCACCCAAATGGCCATGCATAGCCTCTTTTTGCTCGTTTTTGCCCCCCCCCAACCCTCCAGGAGTACTTTGCAAGCTCCCTAAAGGCTATTCGTGCCTTTTGGGGGTGGGGGGGAAACGGGCCTGTTTTCGTGAAAAACGGGCCGTTTTGGGGAGGTTTGCAGAGTGCAAAAACTTTTTTTTTTAGTTTCCTCTTCAAAACCTCGCTGCGTCTTATATTCCGATGCGTCTTATACTCCGAAAAATACGGTAATGTCCGGGCCCAGGAAACTGCTGAATCTCACCTTGCTTTTAACCGCCTCTAGTTCCTCTACTTGATCCTGCAGCTGTGCGGATTTTTGATCCTCTGAGCTCCTGCTGGCCTTGAGCAGAGAAATCTGGAAAGCAGAGACACAGGTTAACATTCAGACAGGCTGAACCAGACGGCTTCTTCTGAAGCATCCCGTTGTTGGCTTACAACAGAGCCTAGAGCCGTGATGGCAAACCTATGGCATGCGTAGCCCTCTCTGTGGGCACGCGAACCGTTGTCCAGCTGAGCTCCACCGCGCGTGCGCTTCTTGCCAGCCAGCTGGTTTTCGGATTTTTGTCGTGCATGCACAGGGGCAGGGGGTTAGCGTGGGGGAATGCGGAGCCCACGCATACTTTTGGCCAGAGTCAGGTCTCATATTCCTACAGCTGGCTTGTGAAATGCGCCTGTTCATAGCCTGCCCCAGCACCTTGTTGGTGGATGTGATTTATGACACAGACAGAAGGGAGGGGATACAGGGGGGTAAAGTTCAAACGCAATTAAGCAGAAATCATTTTCGGCTCCGCAGAAGAACATGCCAAAATGTTGATCCTAATAAATGACTGGATTTCTTTTGAACTTTGTCTCGAGGCTCGTAAATTAATCAGGCCATCTTTTGGAAACTTCACAGAGAGCTGAAACTGACTTCCGCTTAATTGCGTTTGAACTTTGTGTGTTTACCCAAGCGTCTAATCAATTCACGGTCAGCACTAAATTGGATCCAGATAAGAGTTGACGGAATTCAAGAGAAATTCTTCTGCCAGAAGACAAGAACAACTCAGAAAGCAGGGTCGACTTCGGAGTAAAGCCACACCGGGGAGGTGATTGGCCCCTCCCATAGGAAACAAAAGAGGAGCGAATGGGGAGGGGGCTTTTGCAGGAAACAACTCGTTCCTTCGGTCGTTTCAAGAGTGGAAAGTTCTGTTTGTGACTGTAAGAGGCTCTGTGCCAAGTTCTGCCTTGCCCTGCCATTTGGAAACTAGTTATCTGGCAGCTCTCCAAGCGAGATAAGGTTCGTGTGGATAAATATTCCTCTGAAAGACTGTTTGCTAAGCCTTGCGGACTGCGAATGAAAGGAATTCACAGTCGTGTAAATAAAAGGGGTTTTTGCGGGGACCAAGACTTTGCTTCATGCTTTTTAAGGAAGCCTGGATCAAAACAAGAGGTTGGATCCTTCATGGGAACATAAAGACTCCAGGCTGATTCCTCTCTTGACTCCACCTGCCTGTCCTTCTCCTACCGCTACCCACCTTCTCTTCCAGTTGGGAGACCATCTGCAGCTGGGCATCCCGTTGCTCACACACTTCCTGGAACTGGCGGGCGTGCTGCTCCTTGGCTGAGCTCAGCAGACGCTCGCACTTCGCTTCCCACTGGGACTCCAGCTCGGTCTGCAGAAGGGAAAACTTCCCCAGAACAAATAGACGGGTTGGCTTCCATTCTAACACAAGGATTCCCTGCCCTTCCTGCGCCCTGAACGCCATTAAAGGCCGTCGCAGTGACTTGATTCCTTGCAACGTGACGCGTCTACAAAGGAGGCTGAGTGGTCAGAGCGCTGTGGATAGTGTGTGGGAGTGAAGAGGGACATGGGCCTATTTAGCCGCAGAGAGCAGGTTTTAGAAAACGAACAAAAACTGGAAATCTTTAGCAGCCAACACCCAGATAAGCAGGGATTGACACCAGACAAATAACAAGCTGAAAGCAATATCCTAGTCGAGGAACTACGGAGGTGTCAATCAAGGAGGAAACAATACCCTAATCAAGAAAGCAAACTACACAACCCTTAATACTGGGAAAAAGAATATAAACAGGAAACAGGTGCCACACTCTACTGACGGTACTACCTAGTTGGGTCATGAAATGTCTGCAAGTTCAGATACCACAAAAACCAGAATTTCTACGAAAGAAAAAGCTACAGTTCCTAAGAGGAAGAGCCTTTCCTTGCCTTGCTTAAAGCCTGAATTTCCAAGATCTGTCGCCCAGCTGAACCTGGGGGCAAATTCACTCTCACCTGCTCTGAAGCGACGTTGTTGGACGAGGCCCGTGACTTTTTCAGAAGCTGCCGGAGTTGGTCCATCTCTTCCTGGTAAGACTTGCGGATCTCATCCACCTCTTCTTCGGCCTGTTTTCTCTCAAGGAGAGACTTCTTCTTTCTTTCGGAAAGATTCTGAAGGGGAGGAAGAAGATGGGAGACAGCAGCCATGGGTTGAATAGAATAGAATAGGAATAGAATAACAGAGTTGGAAGGGACCTTGGAGGTGTTCTAGTCAAACCCCCTACAGGAAACCCTACACCACTTCAGATAAATGGTTCTCCAACATCTTCTTAAAGACTTCCAGTGTTGGAGCATTCACAACTTCTGAAGGAAAGCTGTTCCACTGATTAATTGTTTTAACTGTCAGGAAATTTCTCCTTAGTTCTAAGTTGCTTCTCTCCTTGATTAGTTTCCACCTATTGCTTCTTGTCCTGCCCTCAGTTGCTTTGGAGAATAGTTTGACTCTCTTTTCTTTGTGGCAACTCCTGAGATATTGGAAGACTGCTATCATGTCTCCCCTTTTCATTAAACTAGATATACCCAGTTCCTGCAACCGTTCTTCATATGTTTTAGTCTCCAGTCCCCTAATCATCTTTGTTGCTCTTCTCTGCACTCTTTCTAGAGTCTCCACATCTTTTCTACATTGTGGGGACCAAAGCTGGATGCCGTATTTCAAGTGTAGCTTTATCAAGGCCTTATAAAGTGCTATTAACCCTTCACGTGATTCTATCCCTCTGTTGATGCAGCCTAGAACTGTGTTGGCTTTTTGGGCAGCTGCTGCCCACGGCTGGCTCCTATTTAACTGGTTGTCCACTAGGACTCCAAGATCCTTCTCCCAGTTACTACTATTGAGCAAGGTTGAGGGGGGGAAGACTGAGCAAGATGGGAGGACAAGGGGAGGACGGCCTGTTCCTTCCTGTTTTCGACCCGCAAACACAGATCCCTACCCACTGGGAACGTGTGACGCGGGCCCAATCTAGAACTCTAAGCAGGATTCTAGATCTTTCAGAGGTCCTCACCTTCTCCAAGTTCTCTTTCTCCAACTGGAGGTCCGCCAACTCTTCCTCCAACGCCGCCAGCTTCCCGTCCAGCTGCTTACGGCTCTGCTTCTCTACCGCGAATTTAGTCTTGGCCTCTTCAGAGGACTCCCGAAGTTCTTCAAGAGTCGAGAAGAGAGGAACAAAAGCATAGAGGTGGCAGCAAACGCAGCTTTGAGGCACCCCAAGCGAGGTCTAAAGTTTCTCCAAAGCTCCGTTTTATTAGAGATGTCCTACTGGCACATCTGGGAAAACCCGAATCTGGAAGCTTCCGGGTTTTCCCCACCCAAACGAAAAGTCCAAGCCCCTGCCCAGCACCCACATGTCCATCCCATGATCCCATCAGGCACTGTCCAAAACTGGAGATGCCTCCCAGACCGTCACACCATGGCAGCCGCAGGGCACGATGGCCTTGACTTTCTGAGAAAGAATGTTGTTATGGCTACCTATCACCCACACTCTGTATAATCCTTCCCTCCCGTTTTCCCACAGAAGAAAAGCATGGCCTGAAGTCCCAAAGGTAAAAGCTTCTAGGTTCTGACATTGAGTTGATCTAAAGGTTGGGTCAACCCTATCTTCTGCAGAAGGTGGAGGACACTGAAGCCCCCATCCAAGGAGGCCATCACCAGTCTGAGAAAGGTGCTCTACTGTCCCGTAGAGACGCGTCTTCTCCTTCAGCATCTTCCTCACCTTCCCTTACCTGCTACCTGGGCCTGCAACTGGTGAAGCTGGGCAGCATGCCTCTCGGCTTCCTTCAGGGCAGCATTCAGTTGGGAGCGAAGGTCCATCTCTTTCTTCTGGTGGCTGGTCAGCTCCAGCTGAAGCCGGGAGATCTGGGCCGTCGCGGATGCCAGTTCCTCAGCAACTTTAACCTGCAACGTGAAAGGAGATCCATAAGGGGGGGAAAAGCAGAGGAAGGAGTTATGGAAGAGTTTTCTCCAAAAAAACAAAACGAAACGAAAAAAGAGGGAATTAAAGCACAGGTAACAGGTGAGAGATTCCCTCCAGACAGTGAGATCGTGTAGGAAAGTGTCAGGTGCGGAGAATCAGGGCTGGACATCAAGGTCAAGTTAAGCTGATTTATTCCTCTTGCCTAAACCAGGGCATCTAGTCAACTATTAACAATAAATGGGTGCTAGATAAGAGTTAATGGAATTCAAGAGACTGGAATTAAGCCACTTGTGGGAACGTAATGATCCCAGGCTGGTTCCTCTCTTGACTCTGCCCGTCCCCAGGTTCTTTCTGTCCTCCTACAAAAAAATCACCACTGCACAGTGATGTACTAGGCCCCCTGCAGGCCCCGCCCCTCGCACATGCTCCCCCATGCTCCCTTCACTAATCCATGTGCAACCCCTGAAGCTTCCGGGGTCCAAAATTTAGTGGACCCTAATTAATTAATTAACCCTAATTAATCAGTGGAAGAACTTGCCTCCAGAAGTTGTGAATGCCCCAACACTGGATGTTTTTAAGATGATGTTGGATAACCACTTGTCTGAATATATATATATTAATATTTCTTGGATTTCTAGACCGCCCCCTCTCCCAAAAAGGGACTCGGGGCGGTGTACAGTCAATGCAGATAAAAATGCAATCATAAAACAATTAAATGCATTTGGATGGAGGAGATAGGCTGTACAAGAAATAAATATATTCTAAAACCCTAAAAACATCCCCAATTAAAAACCCAAACCCAATTAAAATAAATCCCCGGGAGGTAAAACTAAGAAAGTGCCAGGCCAGCTGATTGAAATAGGTGAGTCTTTAACTTTTGACGGAAGGAACGGAGGTCGGTGGTGGTTCGAATGTCGGGGGGGAGGTCATTCCAGAGGGTTGGGCCCATCACAGAGAAGGTCCTACTCCTAGGTGTCGCCCGCTGACACTGCCTAGCGGACGGCACCAGGAGGAGTCCCTCCCTGTGTGAGCGAATAGGTCGCAGGGACGTGTGTGGTAGGATGCGATCCTGCAGATATCTAGGTCCTATGCCATGGAGCGCTTTAAAGATAGTGATCAATACCTTGAAACGCACCCGAAAGGCCACAGGTAGCCAGTGCAGCTCGCGCAGGAGCGGTGTTACGTGGGAGTAACGTGTACTCCCCATGATAACCCGCGCGGCTGCGTTCTGAACTAGCTGCAGTCTCCGGATGCGTCCCAAGGGAAGCCCCATGTAGAGGGCATTGCAGTAGTCCAGGCGAGACTGAAGTGGTGTAGGGTTTCCTGCCTGAGTAGGGAGTTGGACTAGAAGACCTCCAAGGTCCCTTCCAACTCTGCAATTGTATTGTATTTTAATTCTTGAAGTTAAGCATTCTCCCCACTTCCCAAATAGGGAACAATTAGAGTGTAATCAAAGTGAGTTATTTGGAAAAGGGAGACAAAAGGAGCGGGATGAGATTTTCTTCTCTGCTTTCCCATTTTCCCCCCTTTGGGATTCTGAGGATGGTAAGGCCAGCATCAAGGGGAATTAAGGTTAAATGCTGGGTAGAAGCCCAGAGTTGAAGGGGGGGGGGGAATCGCTCATCCTCTTTAAGCTATCTTGGCTCTCCTTTCCTCTTGGTGGCCTTACCTTTTCTTGCTCAGCGTGTAAGACTCTGGCTTGAGAATGCTCGGTGTTCATTTGCAGAGAATTGTTCCTTTGCTCCATAAACAGGTTGCTTTGCTCCACGTATCTGGAAGAAAGAGAAAGAAAGAAAGAAAGAAAGAAAGAAAGAAAGAAAGAAAGAAAGAAAGAAAGAAAGAAAGAAAGAAAGAAAGAAAGAAAGAAAGAAAGAAAGAAAGAAAGAAAGAAAGAAAGAAAGAAAGAAAGAAAGAAAGAAAGAAAGAAAGAAAGAAAGAAAGAAAGAAAGAAAGAAAGAAAGAAAGAAAGAAAGAAAGAAAGAAAGAAAGAAAGAAAGAAAGAAAGAAAGAAAGAAAGGAAGAAAGAAAGGAAGGAAGGAAAAAAAAAGAAAGAAGGAAGGAAGGAAGAAAAAAGAAAGAAGAAGGAAGGAGGAAAGAAAGAAAGGAAAGAAGGAAGGCAGGAAGAAAGAAAGGAAAGAAGGAAGGAAGGAAGGAAGAGAGAGAGAGAAAGAAAGAAAGAACCGTAAATAAAGGGGAGCCTTCCACCCGGACCGATGGCGATACAGATGGAAATAGATCTAAAATCGCTGGGGAGAGTTCTGACCTCTGATTCCGCTGAATCAGTTCGCCGATCTTCTCGTTCTGTTCCTCGATGCGACTGCTCTTCTCAAACACCTCTTGCTTCAGCCTCTCGTTTTCCTGCAGAGAGAACCCCCCCAAAAGATGAGAAACCGTCCTTCTCACTATCAATCACACTAAATGGGAGAAGTGGAGCTTCTCACTCATCCAGGTCAGGCTTATCCCAAAGGCAACTGGGCTTTTACTTAGACGTTTCGCTTCTCCTTCAAGAAGCTTCTTCAGCTCTGACTTCCATTCCCCACCATCCGCAGTCAGAACTGAGGAAGCTGCTTGGATGGGAAGCGAAACATCTTCAAAGAAAAGCCAGAAACTCCATCTGCCTCTAGAAAAAAAAACACCTTTGACAAACACCCCACCGGATGACGATATCATTAGGAAAATTTGGGATTGTGCCGAAATGGATAGATTAACCTGAAAAATGAAAGATAAAGAAGACTCGAAATATTATAGGACGTGGAATAAATTTTAGGAATGGATAGAGGCAAGAGGTAGAAATGAGAGAGACGTTGAGGAATATCAATAACTGTTAGCATGGGAAATAAAGATATGTAGAACTATGGATATAATATGGAAAAATTGTAAATAGGCTAATGTAAGTAGAAATTTAGTTAAAGCTCATTTTCTTTTCTCTTTTTTTGGTTGTATTACTATAATTACTGTAAATATATTACTGTTATAGTTATTAGCTTGTATGTTAAGATTTGCTATTGGTTTTTCTTTGGCTTTGCTTTATTTGTAATTCTTATCCTGACATGGCACTGTCTTTTTACTAAAGTATAAAAGAAAAAGAAAAAAAACACTTTCGTGACAAGAGGATTGGCTGTTGTTGTTGTTTTGTCAATGAAGACCTAACAATCTATGATGGAGGTCAAGCTGAATGTACACACACAAACACACCCATTGAAAGGTATGCTGGAGAAACTCATAGTTAGGATAGATTAGCGAAGGTGAAGGAATAAGATGTGATATTAAATTATATCTGGGTTTGCGGAAATACAATCCCAACGAAACATAAACTGAGACTTGAAAGAGACACCTACAATAATAGAAAAGGAAGGGAGAGAGGAGGAGAGAGTGAAAGGAGGCAGAGGAAAAAAGAAAGAGGTAAGGAGAGGAGGATGGAAGGAAGAGGAAGAGAAGGAGAGAGCGTAGGGAGAGGAAGAGGAAGAGTAGGAGTAGGAGAAAAGTAAGGGAAGAAGGAAGGGGAAGGAGAGGAGGAAGGAAGGAAGTAGAGAAGGGAGGGAGGGAGAAAAAAAAGGGAAAATAAGGTGCTGTTACAACAGGAGGAAGGGATAGTAAACAAAGAAACCCAAACGGTACATTATAACCTATTAAATGAAATAATAAATGTATAAGAATGATCAATGTAAAGAAGAATAACCTGAATGTATACTTAAAATGGTATGTAAGAGAATAAAAAATAAATTATCGGGGGGGGGGGGGAAGGTATCCTGGAGAAACTTAAGAACTGAAGAGAGAGAGAGAGAGGTGTTGAACTTAAGTTTCTCCAGGACACTTTTGAAAGTATCTTCAATTTTACCTGGACGATGCGTTGGATGTTGGTCATAATCATGGTGGCCTCCATCGTAACTGAGGAGATACCTGGTAACAAGCTTTGGGTGGAATTCTGTTTGTGCAGCTCCTCCACCTGTAAGAGAAAAGAGAAGGCCTTGGATCACACCTTGGCTAAGGTGTCTCATTCAATCCACTGTGAGAAGGCTAAAAAAAAGCTGCCCCAGGAAAAAAAGATATCAAATTCCAACAGAAGATGCTATCGTGTTAAAGTAATGATGATTTAAAAGCTAACCACTTTTGATGTTACCTTAGCAGTTAGCTGGTCTATTTTGTCCGCCACTTTGCCCACCGAAAGGCGGATTTCGGTGTTCTGTTGCCTTGCTTCCGTCATTAAGAAAGAACCGATGTCACCAGCTGCTTTGGAAGGAAACACAGTTTTTGGAGGAAAAAAGAGAGAGCAACGGAAAGGATCAGGAAAAGAGTAGTAAACAGAGCTGCTCTCAAGGCTAAGAAAGAGAATCAACCCATCAATAAAAATAAATAAACATATTGGTACTGTGTTTCGCCGAAAATAAGACAGATTCTCATTTTCTTTTGGCTCCTAAAATAAGCGCTTGGCCTTATTTTCGGGGAGCTCTTATTATTTTTGAGGTTCAGGAGGCGGCGAGCGTGGTCACCTCAGGGCTGCTGCTGTGTTGCAATATTGTGATTTACAATATTGTGATTTGTGATTTACAGTCACAGACCTCATCTGGCTTGGAGAGCTGCCAGGCCGATATATGCAAAACCTGGCAAGGAGCCTTGCAGAGTCGCGAACCAATGAAGCGAACTAATTGTCTCCTGCAAACTCCACTCCCCTTTTGCTCCTCTTTTATTTCCTCTGGGAGGGGCCGTTCATCATCCACCTGTGGCCTTACTCCCAACTCGACCCCTGTTCTTTAACTGTTCTCTTCGTCTGGCCACTCTGCGCATGCGCACACTGGGAACAGGCTCCAGCTGTTCTTCTGCCTCATTGATGTCTGACTCCGAAGGCAGCTGATAACTGTCGGACGGCCCTGGCCCCCTCTCTGCTTCTGACACAGAGCCTTCCCCAGACTCCAGGACTGGCCCATCTTCCTCCCCAACCTCCTCGCTGTCTGAATCTGCTGCCAGTTCCTCTAGCCGCTGGTGGGCCACAACAATTTTATGTTAATGCAGCCACAAAGGGCAGAGCAGGCCTGACTTACCTTGGAAAGGAGTGGGAAAGATGGCCCCAATAGGCTGGAGCTGGGAAGCTGCCGCAGGGCCTTGTGTGTAGGCGGAATTCATCCCTGTGTAGGCCTAAAAGGGTGGAGTAAGGTAGAAAGATCGTTTTTTTGATAATTCATGTAATAACTGCAGCTAGGATTGCATTTGCACAAAACCAGCCGTAGGAATACATAGGCTTGCTTAGCGAAGGCTGTGTTCATTTAACAACCCTTTCAAAAGTCAAAACCCTTTCAAAACCCTTTCAAAAGTCCTAAAATCAGATCGGGACACGTAGATGCTCATCGGCATTCATACCTGAAGACTCTGAGAGGACCCAGGAAGAGCTGCGGGCGGATGCAAGGCTGTAGGTATCACAGCAGGCGAGGACAGGTGGAGTCCAGAAGCAGATAGCTGGGGCCCTGGAAAAGAGAAAATGGAGAAAAACAGAGTCAATGCAGGAGCTAGATAAGCACATGTCTGCAGAAACCAGAAAAAAACTAGAAATAATTCTTCTGAAGGTGATTTCTGGGCCAATTCTAGAACCCAAGTCTGATCTTGGTGGCATTCCGAACATAAGCCAATGCAGAAACTAGAAGAAACTAGAAATAATTCTTCTGAAGGTGATTTCTGGGGTCAGATTTTGCTCAATTTTAACACCCTCCCCAGCCTCGGGAGCACTCCATAAGTCTCCTAAAGTCTATCCATGCATTTTGACAAAAAACGGGTGCGTTTTCGCAAAAAAACGGTCCATTTTTTGATAGTTTTGGGAGGGGGGCTACCCCCCTGGGGGCACTCTGCAAGCCTCCTAAAGGCTATTCATGCCCTTTTTGAGGGGGGTGGGAAACGGGCCCATTTCCGTGAAAAACGGGCCGTTTTGGGGAGGTTTGCAGAGCGCAAAAACTTTTTTTTTTAAAAAAAATTGCCTCTTCAAAACCTTGGTGAGTCTTATACTCTGGTGCGTCTTATACTCCGAAAAATACGGTACTTTACACTAAGAAACGCAGGTTGAAAATGAAATGCAGGCTAAGAGTAGATGCGTTCACGTGCCTTGGGCTGTTATCTGAGGAAGAGCAGCTGGGGAGGATGGTTTCAGCGGCGATGATGTCACGGGAGGAGCAGTATCTCGCAAGGTGTTGGGGTCCTGAAATACACACCCACAAAGGGGGGGGGGGCTTTGCGTTAAGTTTTTCCTTGTGATTCTAAGCCGCTATTCTCCTTCCATATGCCTCTCTGAAGGCAGCACAAAATAAACGGCGTAAAATTGGACAGCCACATAAGTTCCTTGACTTATCACCATAACCGCAGGCTCAAATACGGCCGTAAATTGAGAACTAGCGGTGTCTTTTCATGCCTTCCCTAATTGTTTCTCTGATCTGTCCGTCCATCCATCCATCCGTCCTGTCAATCAATCAGTCAATCAGTCAGTCAATTTATATAGCTACCCATCTCACATATGTGACCCTAGGCAGCTTACGATAAAATGGTAAATTACACAGCGTAACAAAATTCAGTTCATCTCAGCAGTCTAAGGCAGAGGTCAGTAGAGCCGCATGTGGCTCTTCCATCCCTCTGCTGCGGCTCCCTGTCGCCGGTTGTCTCCACAATTGATAGGGCTTTCGGTTAGGACAAGTAGAGGAAAAAGGATGGCGCACTAGGAGGAGACTCTATGGTGAGGGAACCAGACTTTATGGTGAGGGAACCAGACTCTATGGTGAGGGAACCGGACTTTATGGTGAGGGAACCAGACTCTATGGTGAGGGAACCGGACTTTATGGTGAGGGAACCAGACTCTATGGTGAGGGAACCGGACTTTATGGTGAGGGAACCAGACTCTATGGTGAGGGAACCGGACTTTATGGTGAGGGAACCAGACTCTATGGTGAGGGAACTGGCTGGAGCCGACCGGAAGTCCGGTTTCCTCACCATAGAGTCTCCTCCTAGCGCGGCGTCCTTTTTTCTCTACCTGCTTCCGGTTAGGACATTTGTGGCTTTTTGAGTGTTTAAGGTTGCCGACCCCTCTTCTAAGGAAAGAATTGGGAAGAGGAATCCACTGAATGGTCTCTCAGAATTCACACTCGTTTTGGATCCTTGCAAACAGTAGGGATTTGCGTGTGTGTGTGTGTCCCCCACCTCCCCTTGCAGTAGTCTCTAGATTCTGAAGCCCACCCACCTCGATCTCTGAATCACTTAAGTCCAGCTGGGCCGGAGCCGAACCGGAAAGGAAAGGCAGCATCGGTTGGCCCATCTTCGCCATTCGTGAAATCAGCTTTGCTTTCGCCACATCGGGGTTCTAGAGAGAGAGAGAGAGAGAAAGAAAGAGAGAGAAAGAGAGAGAGAGAGAGAGAGAGAGAGAGAGAGAGAGAGAGAGAGAGAGAGAGACTGAAATTAAAATCAAACCCTGGAATTAAAAACTTGGAGAAATGAAAGCCAATCTGGGCGATCCAAAGACTTACGGCTAGTTGTTCACTGAGAGAGTTGGATTTGGCCCGCAAAGCTGGCTCCCTGTGGCATAAAAAGTGCAATCTTAGAACAGATCAGCGGCGTAGAAAGTCTGTTTTAAGGATTTAAAAAGCCTGTAGCATTGTTACTCAACCTGAGTTCCTTTAAAGGTGGGTGGACTTCAACTCCCAGAATTCCCCAGGCAGGATGGAGTTAAAAGTCCACCTGTCTTAACGTTGCCAAGGTTGAGAAAGCATTGGCCTAAAGTCTTTGAATTCAATACGAAGAGTTACTAGCATCCCTCAGTCTTTCTCAAGCAGCAGACACTGCCCGACTAGCCCTTAGACTTATATCCCGCTTCACGGTGCTTTTACAGCCCTTTCTAAGCGGTTTACAGAGTCAGCCTCTTGCCCCCAACAATCTGGGTCCCCATTTCACCCACCTCGGAAGGATGGAAGGCTGAGGGAGGGAGGGAGGAGGGAAAGAAGGAAGGAAGGAAGGAAAAGCAATAGCCCTTAGACTTATATCCCGCTTCACAGTGCTTTTACAGCCCTCTCCAAGCGGTTTACACAGCCAGCCTCTTGCCCCCACAACAATCTGGGTCCACGTTTTTCCCACCTCGGAAGGACGGAAGGCTGAGTCAACCTTGAAGCTGGCGAGATTCGAGCCGCTGAACTGCAGCTAGCAGTCAGCTGAAGTAGCCTGCAGGACTGCACTCTAACCACTGGGCCACCTTAACGTGCAGGAGAGGATTGAAAAATTCAAATCAAACTGGTCACAACTCACCCAGGCTTCGGTGGCAGCGTGCTGGGAGGCAACCCTGCAGGGTCGGTGCCGAGATGTTCGGGGTTTGGTCCTGGAGAGGGCGCGAGGGCGTCCCTGGAGGCCACATTCTGCCCATTTGAAGCAGCCTCCTTGGCCAATCTCACCTAAGAAAGATGGGGTGGGGGGGGGTGAGACAGAATAACAGAGTTGGAAGGGGCCTTGAAGGTCTTCTAATCCTCTTTATTGCTCTTCTCGGCACCTTTTTTCTAGACAGGCAGACTCCATGGGCCACCGCTGGCTTGGAAGCAGCCCGCAACGAAAAAAGAATGGCTTACCCTCTTGACTTCCACCTCAAAAGCCAGCGTAGAGTCTGGAGGAACACGATTTGCCACTCCCTGAGACCCGTAAGCTAGGGCTGGAGGGACAATGAGGAAACGCTTGCTTCCTTTCTTCAAACCAAGCATCCCTTCTTCCCAGCCCTTTTGGGGATAAAACAGAAAGCGGCACCATAAACGGCTGTGATTTAACTCTCTCTCTCTCTCTCTCTCTCTCTCTCTCTCTCTCTCTCTCTCTCTCTCTCTCTCTCTCTCTCTCTCTCTCTCTCTCTGCTGAAAAAAAAAGAGCTTGAATGTCAGGCCTGCAGCCATCTTTTCTTTCGGATCTTTGGCCTGCCACACTTTCTATTATCCTACTATGCCTTTCCGATGGTGGGGAAATGGGATTGTATGGAGTTAGATGCCATGTAGCCATAACAACATTCTTTCTAGAAAGCCAAGGTCATCCTTTGTCTCCGCACCTGACCGGAACTGGATGGGTAGGAACTGCCAGCATGGCAGTGGGAGATTGGGCCATGGGATGGGCTTGTGGGTGTGGGGGAAAGATCTTGAACTTTCAACTGGGTGGGG
The DNA here is from genome assembly GCF_964273705.1 of Natrix helvetica. Classification (NCBI taxonomy): domain Eukaryota; kingdom Metazoa; phylum Chordata; class Lepidosauria; order Squamata; family Natricidae; genus Natrix; species Natrix helvetica. Next base: position 3,268,314 of record NC_138565.1, read on the forward strand.
GGAAACCGGGAAGCTTTCAGATTCGGGTTTTCCCAGATGTGCCGACATGGCTCTCTTAATAAATTGGAACTTCGAGCAATGCTTTGCCTTGGACTCTGATTTAATTTTGGATGCTATTTGGAACCCTAACATTAACTTGAATCTGAAAGCTTCCCGGTTCCTTATATGGAAGGGGTTGTTCCCCCTCCCCCTTTCTTCAGAGCCATTCCCCTAAAGGGGGAATCTACCGTAGGCTCATCCTAGGAGAAAGTTTTCAAACTGTATTATCTAGTTTGGGCTCTTTTCCTGAGGATATCACCCACCCACCCTCAATCCCTGCTCCCAATTCTCTCTGATGACAAACCCGGGAATCAAGGTCTTCCCAACCATTTTAGCAAAAGCTTTACTAAGCAACCCAGATGAGATGGAAAAGCCGAAAGTTTAAAAACCAAAAGACCCCCACTCCACCCCCCAAAGGAACAGGACGGCATCCCTCACACCTTGATGACTTTGCCAGAGCCCAGCTTCAAACGGAGGAGTTTCTCCTTGTTCACGTTGGAGTCGAAAACCTGTGAGAAATAAAATGCAAACGGGGAAATGCAGGAAAGGGAGGGAACCGGCGCTTCGTTGCACGGAGGGAGGACAATGTTGTGGCCCACCAGCAGAGCTGGCAGCAGATTTTAACAGTGAGGAGGTTGGGGAGGAAGATGGGCCAGTCCTGGAGTCTGGGGAAGGCTCGGATGAGGGCTCTGTGTCGGAGGCAGAGAGGGGGCCAAAGCCATCTGACAGTTATCAGCTGCCCTCAGAGTCGGACATCAGTGGGGCAGAGGAACAGCTGGAGCCTGTTCCCAGTATGTGCAGGTGCAGAGTTGCCAGATGAAGGGAACAGCTAAAGAACAGGGGCGACTTGGGAGTAAGGCCACAGGTGGACGATGAATGGCCCCTCCCAGAGGAAATAAAAGAGGAGCGAAAGGGGAGTGGAGTTTGCAGGAGACCATTAGTTTGCTTCATTGGTTTGTGACTCTCTAAGACTCCTTGCCAAGTATTTCCTTGTACAGCCGTTGTGTCTGGAAGCTATCGACCTGGCAACTATCCAAGGACTGATAAGGTCTGTGTTTGCAATTCACCCTTGATAGCAATTCACAGGATGTGAATGCTAGGAATTCACGTTCGCCAAATAAAAAAGGGTGGGGTTTTTTTTTCGGGACAAGGAGTCTGTTTAGTGATTTGGGGAAGCCTAGACCAGAACAAGCAATCCTGTGAAACTGACCCCCCCCCCCCCAAAAAAAAAACCCGTCTTCAGGAGTTGAGGACATCCCTTCTTTTTCTCCTGGGCTTTACCTGCCCGAGAGCAGAGTTCTGGAAAAGCCAGCCAGTGAAGGAAACTTCAAGCGCGTCGCCCACTTCCACAGCTGGGCCGTCTCCGAGGAGGAGGTCCTGGCACACCACCGAATCAGGGGAAGGGGTGCTGTTGTACTTGGCGAGGCAGAGCTGTGGGCGAGAAGAACCCGGCTCTGAGTCACTCCAGGCATTGGACTTGTAGGATTGCGGCTTTCAGGGGGTCACATGATCGCCAGGAGGGAGGGAGGAAAGGAAGGGATGGAGGGAGATAGTAGATGGGATGAGATGGGGAGGGAGGGAAGGAAAGAGATGGGAATGAGGGAGGGAGGAGAGAGTAGATGGGATGAAATGGGGAGGGAGGGAAGGGAAGGGAAGAAGGAAAGACGGAGAGAGATGGGAATGAGGAAGGGAGGGAGGAGACAAGATAGTAGATGGGATGAGATGGGGAAGGAGGGAAGGAAAGAGATGGGAATGAGGGAGGGAGGGAGGGAGGGAGGGAGGAGAGAGTAGATGGGATGAGATGGGGAGGGAGGGAAGGGAAGGGAAGAAGGAAAGACGGAGAGAGATGGGAATGAGGAAGGGAGGGAGGAGACAAGATAGTAGATGGGATGAGATGGGGAAGGAGGGAAGGAAAGAGATGGGAATGAGGAAGGGAGGGAGGGAGGAGAGTAGATGGGATGAGATGGGGACGGAGGGAAGGAAGGGAAGAAGAAAAGGAAAGAGAGAGAGAGATGGGAATTAGAGCAAGGAAGGAGTGAGCAGATGGGAGAAAGATGGGTGGGGAGGGAAAGGAAGGGAGGGAAGGAAGGAGGAGGGAAGGAAGACAGACAGACAAAGGATAGATGGAGAAGGACAGTGTGGATAGGACTAGCATTGGGCACAATGTTCGTACCTGCTTGCCAAACTCCACTGCTGCTTTCTCCGATTCAAACATGAGGGACCAGTTTTGCCTCTGATCATCATAAAATGTTCCATAGTTGTTGGGTTGGATCTAGACAAACAATTAAAAAGGAGAAGCATCAGTTCCGGATGGTAAAACTCATTTCGATGTCCTTTCAATTGCGATGGCCGACGGCTTTTAAAAGGCAGGCAGTTTGGAGAGTGTTAACAAAATCCCAGCCACGCATTTACGAGAATAGAAAACGTCCAGCTGTGTGACAAACGGCTACAGATGGCACCGTTTTAAGAAGTGGAGGGGTGGGGGGGAAATCACAGGGCATAAAAAATAATGCTAAGAAAAATGTTGACAAGATGGAAAAGATGGCAACTTTGTGCAAAAAACCCAAGAGAAGCAATCGGAATATTCCCTACGGATGAGATCGTGATTGAGAAAATACTAGAATCTGCAGAAATGAATAGACTAACACTTGCAATTAAAGAAAGGGAAGAATCTGACTATTATAGTATATATGTATGTATGTATGTATGTATGTACGTACGTACGTATTTGTGTTACAACCCCTGGTATGCCTAAATATGGGAGGAAGGTCACTACTCCCTCTTTCTGTCCTTCGGCTTATCACAGAAGACCATGCAGGCAGAAAACCATATTTTTATTTTTAATGTTGCCTTTTTATATTTGTGTTGTATTTGTCCTGATAAATAAATAAAGGGAGACTAGTATAGATCTATTTCGAGCTAATTAGCTCTCATCAGCTAGCCATACCCTTGGTTCAAATCCCAGTAAGGGTATGGCTAGCTGATGAGAGCTAATTAGCTCGAAATAGATCTATACTAGTCTCCCTTTATTTATTTATCAGTACAAATACAACACACACACACACACACACACACACACATATATATATATAGTTATTTGATCAATGGTTAGGGAATAAATAGGAAAATTAGAAATGAAAGCAGAGGAGTGAAATAGGGAAATTGCATTAATAAAGTGAAATAAGTGAAGAAGGGGATTTTTATAATAGTATATTATGTATTAGTATTGACTTAAGAATAGATAAAATAAGTGAATATGGCTGTAAATGTAATTGTTATTGCACAAAATAATTTGTACCCAGCCGACGCACTGTTTAATGAAAGATGGTATGTTTGTATTAAAATAAAATAAAAAAACCTATTTTTTTAAAAAAGAAGAATCCTAACTGGTCCCAAACATACCATATTTTTCGGATTATGAGACACACTTAAATTTAAAAGAGGAAAACAAAACAAACAAAGGTTTTTGGCCTCTGTTTTGGGGGCCTTTTTTTCATCCCTTTTCCACCCATTTTGTAGGCTTTTTTGGGCTTTTGGGGGGGCTTTTTGGCCCATTTGGGGGAAGGTTTAGCCCATTTCTGTGGCTTTTTTTGGCTCATGTCTTAAACCAATGAATCTCTGCTGTTCATCCATCCAGGACTTCGTGACATGTTTTCAGTTTCAATGTTTCTCCCGGCATTTCACCACCAAGGCTTACCGTGAATACAAAGCCTGGGTGGATTCTTGCACTGGTGATCTGTTGCTGCTGGTTGATATAAAGCAGGATCCTGTACTGGATTCCACACGCCACGAAAAAGAGGAAGGAGAGAAAAAAAAAACAGAGATGGTCAGAGACCCCTGGAGCGGATCTAGCAACCAAATTAGCACGGAAAATGATCCGTCTTTAATTCAGGTTTAAAGTGTAGTGTAAAACCTATGACTTAAGTTGAAAGCCTGGCTCTAGCTTATTGTCTGACATGAATCCGGCCAGCCGTGACTTGCTCAAATAAACCAGGATTAAGCCAGACAGCTTCGGTCAGTAGCTTTCACATGTAGCTGGCAGGTATAGGAAAATAAAAAGTCCAGATATAAGTGCAATACCTGTAAGGTAGAATTTGAATTGCCCAGCAATGGTTCTCATCTTGAGTCTGATTATGAGCCATCAACTACAGTCAGGTTTCAATAGGTTTAGGATTATGGTTGAACCCCAAAGGAGGGAAGGAGGGAGGAAGGAAGGAATCTAGTCATAAGTGAGGAAGGAAGGAGATGGGAATGAAAGGAAGGAATGAGAGGAAGGGAGGGAGGGAAGGACGGGAAGGAAGGAATCTAGTCATAAGTGAGGAAGGAAGGAGATGGGAATGAGAGGAAGGAATGAGAGGAAGGGAGGGAGGGGGGAGGGAAGGAAGGGAAGGAAGGAATCTAGTCATAAGTGAGGAAGGAAGGAAGGAGATGGGAATGAGAGGAAGGAATGAGAGGAAGGGAGGGAGGGAAGGGAGGGAGGAAGAAAGGAATCTAGTCATAAGTGAGGAAGGAATGAGAGGAAGGGAGGGAGGCAGTCAGGAAGGAAGGAAGGAAGGAAGGAAGGAAGGAAGGAAGGAAGGAAGGAAGGAAGGAAGGAAGGGGATAGCAAGTGGGACGGAGATGGGGAGGACAAAAAACAGGGCACAAAGGGAAGCATGAATTCCACCTCTTACCTCCTGGGTGGCATGGCTTCCCACTACAGCTGCTCCGTATTTGCCTTGTTTCACGTAGGTCCCATTTGTGCTGGAAGGAGACAGGAAGAGTCTTTCAGCTTCTGGTATTTTATATATAAGCTTCTAAATAAATGTATATGTATATATATATATGTATATGTATATGTATGTGTATATATATATATATATATAGTATCCCTTTATTTATTTATCAGTACAAATACAACACACATATATATATATGTATATATATATACATATATATACACACATACTTGAAGATGGCAGGTGAGATCCTGCTGAAACGTTGCAAAGACAATCTCAACCTTACACGGGAAAAGACCCGAATACAACAAAACCAGCATATACATAAACATATACACACACACATGTATGTATGTATGTATGTATGTATGTATGTATGTATGTATGCATGCAGGTTTTGGCGTATTCGGGTCTTTTCCCGTGTAAGATTGAGAGTATCTTGGCAACTCTCAATGTTACACAGGAAAAGACCCGAATACGCCAAAACCTGCATACCTGTATCCGTGAAAATCTACGAAAACACACACACACACACACACACACACACACACAAAATCCATCTCATCCTGGGCACGCTTTTTTTTCCTTCAAATTGTTACCATCTGGCAGACGGTACAGGATAATAAAAACAAGGACAAATAGGGTTAAAAACAGCTTCTATCCCAGGGCAGTAACTATATTGGATTCTACTGCATAGTGCAATATTAATGCATTATCAGGGGTTTTCAATTCAATTGTGTAGAATGCGAAGGAGGTGTGTTTGTGTTCTTATTTCTAAAATTATAATGTGCACTGAAGGTGGCATTTAATTACATTGTACGAGGTGCAATAAACTAAACTAAACTAAACCATAAGGGCAAATATTCCTTAAAGGTAAAGCTTCCCTTCGCACATCTATGCTAGTCGTTCCTGACTCTAGGGGGCGGTGCTCATCTCCGTTTCAAAGCCGAAGAGCCAGCGCTGTCCGAAGACGTCTCCGTGGTCATGTGGCCGGCATGACTCAACGCTGAAGGCGCACGGAACGCTGTTCCCTTCCCACCAAAGGTGGTCCCTATTTTTCTACATGCATTTCTTTATGTGCTTTCGGACTGCTAAGTTGGCACAAGCTGGGACAAGTCACGGGAGCTCACTCCATTAGACGGCGCTAGGGATTCGAACCGCCAAACTGCCGGCCTGTCTGATCGACAAGCTCAGCGTCTTAGCCACTGAGCCACCACGTCCCTCTTTTCCTTACAAGCAAGGAGTAAATATGGTAAATACGGTACTTACAACCGATAGGTGTGAACAGCCGTGGCGACGAAGACGGAGGGCACTCCCGCAGGTGCAGGAGGCTTCTGCGTTGGGGGGCCCACACCTGAAGCGGCACACAAGGAAGAAACTTTTGTTATATCGGTTACAGAGAGGTGCAAGTCGAAACATCTGGAAAACCGAGCTCTGACGCAGTAAGGATGCAGTAAGGAAGGCTCCCCGTCTCGCTTAGCACCTGAAATGTTGGCGTCCCTTGTGGCCGTGTGTCAGGGGTGGGTTCCTGCCAGTTCTCACCTCTTCTATAGGTTCCACAAATCTACAGTGCCGTTTAGAACCGGTTCCAGCTCTCTCCCACCGCCCGTCCACACATCATCAAGATGAAGAGCGAGAGGAGGAATTCTGGGAGTTGAAGTCCACAAGTCTTAAAGCTGTCAAGTTTGAACACCCCTGGGGTTTTTTTTCTAAAGGGTTAGGGGTGCAAGGATCTTGTAACTTAACAGCTTTAAGACTTGCGTGCTTCAAATGCCAGAGTTCCTGAGCCAACATTTTGGTTGCTAAGCAAGAGTGTTGTTAAGTGAGTTCGACCACATTTTACAAGTTGGCCACGCCCATCCAGTCACATGGCTGCCAAGCCACTCCCACCCGGTCACATGGCTGGCAAGCCACTCCCACCCAGTCACATGGCCAGCAAGCCACTCCCACAAAGCAGGCCACACCTACAGAAGAGGTTGCTGTTTGCTATTTTCCAGGCTGTTTTTCGCTCCATTTTCAGGCCATTTTTTGGGGACGTTTTCAGGCTGTTTTGGGGAGACGTTTTCAGGCTGGCATGGAAATTCGAAGAGCAGCGTGTGCCCCTATAGGGGGCGCTGCATGCCACCTCTGGAACCCGTGCCATAGGTTCACCATCAGGGATTTAGGGGGCCAGCATCCTACAAAGTTCTGAGCATTTTCAGACATTTTATCCCAGCCGGTTCCATCGGGGTGAGTGAGGGCATTTCATTCCCCCTGCTGGAAAAAAGCTGTATGTGATTTCTACTAAGCATTTTATTTTATTCTTTGCCAGCAATTACGTCGTACCTGCGGCCGGTAGATTTTTCTTAGGCTGTTTGGGTGCTGTGTACTGGAAAAATTCGTTCCCAGTTCCGGAGGTCGTCTGGTCCATTCCAAAGAGAGAGGCCAGCCTGGCCCTGCAGAAAGAGGGGAGGAAGGTGTGGGGAGGAATGCCCAGTTAATAAAGAGAAATAAAGATGATTTAGAATAATATTAGTAGCTCACGGTTGAAATCTGAAGCTCTCTGAAGCTTTGGATGTTTTCTGGCAGACGTTTCATGACCCAAGTAGGGGACATGATCAGTGCTAGTAGTGAGGGTGGGGCTTTCTCCCTGTTTATATACAGCACAGGTCAATGAATGGGGTTTGAAGAGAGGAGGAGGAGGAGGAGGAGGAGGAGGAGGAGGAGGAGGAGGAGGAGGAAAGGAAGAAGGAGGAGGACCACCATGGGGTCCTTGGTACCCTCTGAGCTGGGTTGCTTTTGTGCAGACGTTTCATGACCCAACTAGGGGACATGATCAGTGCTGGTAGGGAGGGTGGCTTGCTCCCTGTTTATATACAGTAGCTCTGAGCATGGTTGTTTTCTGGCAGATGTTTCATGGCCCAAACTAGGAAGCATCATCAGTGGTTGTTTGGTTGAAAATTGCTCAAGACGTTCCAGAGTTATGCTGGAAAACACACACACACACACACACACACACACACACACACACAGAGGATTCACACCTATACACACACACCTATATATATACAGAACATTCTTGAGAGCTAGAAATAAATAAAATAATAAAATAGTGCAATAAAATCAATCCCAAAAGACGAGAATTTAATCAGCGCTAAATCAAATCGCTAAATCAAATCGCCGAAATATTCAGTTCTTGGGGGCTAGACAGGCACCCCTAAATACCCTGGGATCGAAGGGTGATTTTAACAACCTTCCCCCCAAAACGCAGCCCACCCCCTCCCCACACAAAACCGAGGCCAACCGACCGACCCGCGGGCAGCTTGCCAAAAATACTCGGTCCGCCACGAATCTCCCATTGCCACCTTCAGTTCCGCCTGTTTGTGTCTCCCACCGACAACCTCGGTTGAGTCACAACCTTAGGAAGATAATCGCCTTTCCCCCCTCCTTCTTCTCCCATGTTGAAGCATCAGCAGCCAGGGGGCTGGAAAGCTAACAATGCAAGCTCAGGTTTCCAAAAAAAAAACACCAACAAAACCCCAATCCTGAGTGAATTTGCACAAGATCAGGTCTCTGAAATTGCAGAGCAACCTTGGAAAAGACAGAGGTGAATATCTTCCTACCTAAAGGAGCCGGTAAAAGTCAGCCCACTAACCAAAATGGGACCATCCTAGACCAAGGCACGTCCCAAAAATGCCAGGGGATTTCTAGAAGCAAATCAGCCATCAACGGACACATCTACAGATCATGCAACCAGCCCAAAAGAGAAGAAAAAAGACTCCAGTACCTCTCCATCAGCAATAGTCATGGACCTTGGAGGAGCATCTGTTGTGGCCAGCCAGCGGCCAGCAGAGCTGGCAGCAGATTCGGACAGTGAGGAGGTTGGGGAGGAAGATGGGCCAGTCCTGGAGTCTGGGAAAGGCTCTGAGGAGGGCTCTGTGTCGGAGGCAAAGCCGTCCGACAGTTATCAGCTGCCTTCGGAATCAGACATCAGTGAAGCAGAAGAACAGCTGGAGCCTGTTCCCAGTGTGTGCATGTGGAGAGCTGCCAGACGAAGGGAAGAGCTAAAGAACAGGGGTTGACTTGGGAGTAAGGCCACAGGTGGACAATGAATGGCCCCTCCCAGAGGAAATAAAAGGGGAGCGAAAGGGGAGTGGAGTTTGCAGGAGACAATTAGTTCGCTTAATTGGTTTGTGACTCTCGGAGACTCCTTGCCAAGTTTTGCAGATATCGGCCTGGCAGCTCTCCAAGCCAGAGAAGGTCTGTGACCGTAAATCCTCCCTTGAAAGACTTTTCTGGATATGAATGAGCTGAATTCAATAGTCAATTAATAAAAGGGTTTTTTTTTGTCGAGACCAGGAGTTCGCTTCATGCTCTTGGGAAATCTCGGTCAGAACAAGCAGCCAGATCAGCTGGTTTAATTTGATATTAAACTCCAAGTTTAATATCAAATCAACAATACCCGAAGCAAGAAAACGCCAGAGTGTCATCAGTAAACAGCCCAACCAAAGAACCTCTCAAACCGCCCCCAGCCACCCAGACAGGGAAAGACACTAGAACAAACTTACTAACGCTGATGACGTTACCTAGCTGGGTCACGAAACGTTTGCCAGAAAACAAGCAAGCTCAGAGAGCACCAAACAGGCCTCGTTTCAACCCTGAGCTACAAACATTCTCAAGAAAACACACCATCTTCTATTCTCTCCTTCCCCTTCTGGGACAGGAAATGAAGGGAAGTGAGACAGTGTCCTCGTGATGTGGCCTGGCAATGCATTGAGGGTCTGGAAAGCTGGCTCTTCCCATCACATGCTTCTCATTTTGCTTAGCTGGCCCTGGGTGGGAGGAAAAGGGGCGGGGGGGAGAGAAAAAGGAAGTAAAGCGGAATCAAAAGGAACAGGCTATCTCCAGCTAGCCTTGAGACCCTAATTTAAGAGAGGGATCTTGGAATCCTAGTGGACAACCATATAAATGTGAGCCAGCCGTGTGCAGCAGCTGCCAAAAAGCCAACACAGTTCTAGGCTGCATCAACAGAGGGATAGAATCAAGATCACGTGAAGGGTTGATACCACTTTATAAGGCCTTGGGAAGGCCACACTTGGAATACGGCATCCAGTTTTGGTCCCCACGATGTAGAAAAGATGTGAGAAAGAGAGGGAGGGAGGAAGAGAGGGGGGAGGGAGAGAGGGAGGGAGAGGAGGAGGGAAGGAAAGATGGGGAGAGAGAGAAAGAGAAGGAGGGAGGGAAAGAGAGAGGGAGGGAAGGAAGGAGAGAGAGAGATGGGAAGAGAAAGAGAGGGAGGAAGGAAGAGAGAGGGGAGAGGGAGGGAGAGAGGGGGAGAGAGGGAGGAAGAGAAGGAGGGAAGGAAAGATGGGGAGAGAGAGAAAAAGGAGGGAGGGAAAGAGAGAGGGAGAGAAGGGGAGAGAGAGGGAGGGAAGGAAGGAGAGAGAGAGATGGGAAGAGAAAGAGGGAGGAAGGAAGAGAGAGGGGAGAGGGAGGGAGAGAGGGGGAGAGAGGGAGGAAGAGAAGGAGGGAAGGAAAGATGGGGAGAGAGAAAAAGAGAAGGAGGGAGGGAAAGAGAGAGGGAGAGAAGGGGAGGGAAGGAGAGAAAGACAGAGGGAGAGATGGGGAGAGAAAGAGAGGGAGGGAAAGAGAGAGAGAGAGAGAGAGGGAGGGAGAGGGAGATACGGCAAACACAATCTTTCCCCCAAAAGTACAAGGAGTCCCCCCAACAAAGCCCAAAGGAATTGTGGGAGCTGTAGTCCCAGCTTATCTCCAAAGCGAGGCTGGGAAGGCCGATCCTGAGCTACCTTCACACCTGTCTATCTTTGCCTCTCTAGGGTTTGAAGCACAAGGACGGGGTCGGAAACCGCCCAACGGTTGCAAAACCCTTTTTGCAAATCCAAGCCTACGCTGACGCAGTGCAATTGTGGAGTTTCCCCATTAGGACATTTCCTCCTGACCTTCCCATCCTGGTTGTTGTTCTTTTTCCCTTTAAGAGCCTTTTCCATACAAAACCATCGGCACTGGCAAAAGATAGGGAGCTTTCCCCCCGTTTTCCATCTCTTGTGAATGACACAGGAATTAAATTAGATACATGCTAGTCGTTCCCGACTCTAGGGGGCAATGCTCATCTCCGTTTCAAAGCCGAAGAGCCAGCGCTGTCCGAAGACGTCTCCGGGGTCTTGTGGCCGGCATGACTCAATGCCCAAAGGCGCACGGAACGCTGTTCCCTTCCCACCAAAGGTGGTCCCTATTTGTCTACTTGCATTTTTGACTTGCTTTTGAACTGCTCGGTTGGCAGAAGCTGGGACAAGTCACGGGAGCTCACTCCGTTACGCGGCGCTCGGGATTCGAACCACCGGCCTTTCTGATCCGCAAGCTCAGCTCAGTCTGAGCCACCCAGCCACCGCATCCCACTTGATGCTTTTCGGTAAAACAGAGAAGGTGCCGTATAGATGGAGTCATCATCACCCTTAGTCATGCGCAGGCCACATTTTTCTAGGCGAGCTTAAGGACAACACTGCTTTAGTTCTGTTGTATTTGGCCGCAATCAAAGCCAGACCCTGGTTTTATCTTAAGCCTGTTTATGCAAGCTACGATCCCGAAAGCGAGAGCCTACCTTGCAAGCCAACAAACTGTTCCCCGCAACCAATTTGAGTGTTTGTGTGTGTGGAAAGCGTGGAATGATGTGCAGAGAAGTATGGTTTGAGTAGCTAAGTTTTAATTTCTTTCTCTGGTGCCTTTGATTACTTTGGCGTAATGTTTTATTCTTTTTTTTGTGCTCTGCCCGCTGCTTAACCTGGAATAATGTAAGTATGCAGGTAGATGTGACAGGAAGGAATATCTCCCCCAACACACACAGACACACACACCCATTTCCAAAGCCAGGGGAGTCACAAACGCTAATCTAATCAATACAAGCTTCTTTCCACCTAACCCTTTGCCCTGGCCAATCTCCTTTATTGCACAACTTTGCAAGCTGGCTTGCTTAACTAAGCACATTCTTGCAACATTCAGAGACAAGATAATTATACTCCCCACCAGCCTCTTCAGTGCTAACTAAAGACCACACATTGAACAAATAGTTTTAGATCACACAACTGCCAAGAAAGTTCGCCCTGACAACATCATGCCTGTTTACATCGTTAATTTGGGAAATAGACTAGTCATTCATGTTGCAGGGGGAAAAAAATGTCCTCCAATGGTACAATTGACACAAGAAAACAGAAACTCCATCCTAACTGCAGCTAGAATTGTATTTGCACAACATTGGAAAAAGTGCAGAGATTCCTATTGAAGAAAAGGCGATAAGGAAAATATTAGAATGTGCACAAATGAATAGATTAATATTAGCAATGAAGGAGAAAGAGCAAAATAAATACTTTTTATGATATGGGAAATATTTTACCAATGCCTGGAGAATTTAAAAAAAAGGAGTTTGGAAATGAAGAAGGCTAAAAAAAATAAATGGGAAATATATTAAGACAGAGATACCAATAAGATGAAAATTGTTAGTATGTGTGCGATGGGAATCACGATCTTTAATCTTAAAATGGTATCATCACTAGAAGATATTCAGAAGAAAAATGGAGAGTTTTATAATGTTTAAATGTTTAATATGTTATAATCTTAAGTTTAGGGAAATGAGGTTAATATGAATGTGAAAGATGTGGCAAATGAGGAACCATGAAATGTTCGTACCCAGACAACACTCTGCATAAGGAAAGATGGAAAGTTTATCTTTGCAATTGAGAAATTAAAAAAAAATCTTTATAAAAATAACAATAAACACTTTATTTAAACAGAAACTGCCTCCATTTTTAAACAAGAATCTAGGATTCAATGTTTATTAAACCAGGTCTCTCCAAAATGTCCAGAAAACAACTGTTAGGCCTTACACAACACTGCTTGTGTGATTTACTGAGATACAAATAGTTGCATTCACAAGCCACACACCAAGCATTCATCTGTCATTCACCAGCCATAATGGTGGTAAAGAATGTGACCAAGTCATGTCGTCAGGTTACAGCTTAATGCAGGGTGTGATCTCCTTACCTTGAGAATCCTCGCTGATTGTTTCATGCATTAAATTTATATGGCAACTCTCTCACACCGAAAAGTGGCTGGCTGGCTTCGAAATGCTTGCAGTTATCATTCTGACAAAGGCGGAAAGCAGCCGGGCCACATAAAGTCATAAAAAGGAACCCTTGGCATGCCTAATTCAGTTTTTCCTATGGAAACAAAATCTGTATTCCCCCCCCCCCCACCTTCTATGATGGCAATAACCCTACAAAGTAGGGCAACTTGGGAGAGAACATAGGGAGGTGTGTGGTTAAGAAATGGTAGATGATAGATGATAGATGATAGATAGATAGATAGATAGATAGATAGATAGATAGATAGATAGATAGATAGATGATAGATAGATAGATAGATAGATAGATAGATAGATAGATAGATAGATAATAGGATAGATAGATATGAATGGATAGTTAGGTAGGTAATTAGAATAGGTAGGTAGGTAGATAGATAGATGATAGATAGATGATAGATAGATAGATAGATGGATAGATAGATAGATATCAGAGTCAGAAGGGACCTTGGAGGTCTTCTAGTCCAACCCCCTGCTTAGGCAGGAAACCCTATACCTAGATAGAAGATAGATAGATAGATAGATAGATAGATAGATAGATAGATAGATAGATAGATAGATAGATAGATAGATAGATAGATAGATAGATAGATAGAATTAGATATACAATAGACAGAATGGTAGAAAGAATGATAGAAAGAATTGGAGAGAATTAGATAGAGATAGATGGTTTTAGACACACACACACACTCAAAACAATTTTTAAATGCCCTCTCTGGACTTAGAAATCCAGTTCTGATTTTAGACACACACACACACGAGATTTAAATGCACTCTGCACATGCTCAGAGGCACCCTCTGGGCTCAGAAAGCCAGTTCTGATTTTAGACACATTTTTTTTAAAAAAATTAAATGCCCTTTGCACATGCTCTGAGGCACTCTGGGTGAGGCACAAAGAACGGCCCTCACTTAAAATAATAGATACATCTGTTTTAGGGATGAGACCCAAGAGGGGTGCTCCAAGTTGCCCCCCCCCGTTTGACAAGAGAACGGAAGTGCCTAGTTCCTCTTCCGGTCCCGCCCCCACCCCCCACCCCCTCACGCGCGCTCACCCCCCCGTCGGAGACACGAAGTCGGCATCCTCCTCCTCGGCGCCCCCGAACATGTTTTTTTTTCGCCCTCACGGGTCTGCCTCGCCCGCCTTCCGCTCTTGGCGGCAGTGTCGTAAAAGCGCCTGCGGCCGAAGCCCGACCCACTCGAGGAACCGGCTCCGGGAGCACGTGCCCGAACTACGGCTCCCGGGGAGGGTCAAAATTCTTCCCCACTCCCCTTTCCCCACCGCTTACTTTCCTGCTCTGCAAAGAGAGACGGGCACAAAAAAGGGGGCGGGGGATAGCGGCTGTTAGCCAATCGAGAGGCGGAACCGGCGCTCGCCCGCGCAACGTGACGCTCCCGCTGGCCAATCCGCGCGCGGAGGCGGGGCAGGGCGGGCTGAAGAAGAGAGACACGTCTGAAGGAGGTCAAAGCAGATCAGGCGGCCGGTGAGCGGGTGAGTGAATGGGTGACCCCCCAACGGGGGACTCGGGGATTTGCCTTTTATGCAGACGGGGAGCAGGGGCAAGAAGCTACCCCAACTCCAAAAATCCCCCCCCCCTTGATAATAAGCCCCGGACTACAAAACCCATGACTCCCCCGCCGCCCCTTTTGGGGATAATGGGCTTTGTAGTCCTTCTGTGGAATGGAACTCACTCCACTCCACCCCGACAGAGCAGGATGGAAAGCTGCGCCCCGCAGGTTTTTTTTAAAAACTATTTTATTATTTATGTATTTTATGCATTTTATTATTTTTTTATATATTTATTTTATGTATTTTTATTGTATTTATATATTTATTTTATGTATTTTTAATGTATTTTTTATTTTCTTTATTTATTCATTGTTTATTTATTAATTACTCGATAATTCATTCAATATGATTTATTCGTTTATGATTTATTCGTTCATGGAGCCTTTGCCGGTGCCTGTCCTGGCTGGGGATGATGGGCGTGGAAGTCCAAAGCATCGGGAGGAAAGTGTGGGGAGGGGGGTGTAGAGGGAGAGAAAAGAAAAGAGTGGGGGAGGGCGGGAGAGGGGTGGGTGGGAAAGAAGTAGCCACTGGGGGGATCAGGCTGAGATCCAGTGTTGGAATCCCACTCACCCACCTAATGGTTTGATCTTGTGCAATATGCCCACGCAAACCCCAAACGGCGGGTGGATTCGAACCCTGGATCGATCCTGATGTGGGTGCTGAGTTCCTTCTGTTGATGATGTCCTTGGTGCTCTCTGAGCTTGGCTGTTTTCTTGCAGACCTTTGATTACCCAGCTAGGTAATGTTATCAGCGCTAGAAGGGTGTGGGGTTTGCTCCCTGTTTATATGCAATATAATGTAACCTCAGTCTCTTCTAGTTCCAAAAGAGAAACTGATTGAAGGCAGCATAAATTGGTGTAATAGAGATAAATGGATACATAATGATAGACAAGAGATTAGATAGATGGATGGATAGATGGAGAGAGACAGAGAGAGAGAGATAACATTAGAGATAGATAAATAAGTAAATAAATAAATATGGATAAATACATTAGATATAGAAATAGAGATAGATATATAGATACATATTGATAGAGAAGAGATTAGATAGATAAGTAGATAATAGGATAGATAGATGTGGATAGATGATAGATAGATAGATAGATAGATAGATAGATAGATAGATAGATAGATGATAGATAGATAGATAGATAGGATAGATAGGATAGATATGGATGGATAGGTAAGTACCGTAGGTAATTAGATTAGATAGATAGATAGATAGATAGATAGATAGATAGAAAGATAGATAGATGATAGATAGATAGATAGATAGATAGATTGATAGATGATAGATAGATAGATAGATAAGAGGATGGATAGAGACAGAGAGATAAAGTTAGAGATAGATAAATAAGTAAATTATTATGGATAAATACATTACATATAGAGATAGATAGATACTTAATGATAGACAAGAGATTGGATAGGTAGGTAGGTAGATAGATAATAGGATAGATAAATATGGATGGATGGATGGATGGATGGATAGATGATAGATAATAGGATAGATAGATATGGATGGATGGATGGATGGATGGATAGATGATAGATAATAGGATAGATAGATATGGATGGATGGATGGATGGATGGATGGATAGATGATAGATAATAGGATAGATAGATATGGATGGATAGTTAGGTAGGTAATTAGAATAGGTAGGTAGATAGATGATTGATAGATAGATAGATAGATAGATAGATAGATAGATAGATAGATAGATAGATAGATAGATAGATGATAGATAGATAGATATCGGTAGGTAGGTAGATAGATTTTAATGCCCAGAATCAAATTGCCAACCACCTGGAATTTCTGTTGATCCCTTTTTGCCCACCTTCCTGGCTTAGATGCTTCGAGAACTTCCCAAACTCCAGAAATCAATCCACGTACATTGGCACCAGGAAATGTATGTCTCCCCCTCCCCTCTGCCCCCACCCCCCACTTTGAAGGAGTGGCGCTGGAATGTTTTCCCCTTCTCGGCTTTGAGGACTGCTGGAGGTTTTCTGGAGAGGATGCCAAGCAAAGTTAAAACAAACATTCCAAGCGTCTCTCTCTCTCTCTCTCTCTCTCTCTCTCTCTCTGCAAGGTTCTTTTCTCCCTTCTGGGATGGTTGTGAAAATGTCCACTGGCTGCTGAGTTTTCGCCTTTGTGGTTTTTGTAGGCTTCGTGTTCGGCTTTAGTTTGTGAAATTGGGTTGTAGCTGGAGACTCACACCCCTTCTGCGGGTCTGTGTGTGTGTGTGTGTGTGTGTCTGTTTTCCAGGCATTTAGCCAGCTTCTTGGCTACCTTAAGAGGCCTTTGGGCACAAAACTGGCTTGGCAGTTCTCACGGCGTTGAGCAGTGATTGTTTCTTTCTTTCTTTCCTTCCTTCCTTCCTTCCTTTCCTTTCCTTTCATTTTCCCTTTTTTCCTCTTCCCTTCCCCTTTCATCTCTCCTTTCTTTTTCCCCCTTCTCTTCCTTCCTTTCCTCTTGCATTTCTCCTTTCCTCTTTTCCTTTCCTTTCTTCCTTTCCTTTTTCCCCTTCTCCTCTTCCTTCCCTTCCCCTTTCCTCCCTCCTTTCTCGAAGTTTTTTCTCCCCTGTGAATTTAATTGTTCTTAAGGGTAATAAAAATCTCCTTCTAATTCCTGCTTGAAAACCAATTCCAGTCCCTTCCTCCTTTTATCAGCAAGAGGAAACCAAAGCCTTCTTTTGTTCAAAGGTCAGATTTAAATGAAAAGGCAAAACAGTTCAAGATGTTTCTTGCCAGTCGAACAAGCAGCGTGGTTTTCACACTTGCGTGCAATCCTTCCACACCCTTGAAGCTCCAGCGTCAACGTGTTGTGTTTTTTTTTAAGGGAAGTATTCAGAGGCTGAGAAACTTCAAGGAAGCTTGCTCCAAAGTCTGGATATTCTTGATTTCACACAATATCTTCATAGCAAGGCATGAAATTTTAGGGGGGGGGGGGAAGCATCGGCCCTTATTACCCCAGCCCCTCCCCTCATTTTATAGCCACTACCTGAGAAGCAAAAGTTCATTCTGCTTCTCTGCCTTACCTGTAGCAGGTACCAAGCTAAGCCCCACTGCAGGATACCTGTCTAGTCTCAGAATCTAACTGATTCTTTCCAGAGCCACACCTGTACAGGTAGCCCTCGACTTAACGGCCACAATTGAGCCCCAAATTTCTGTTGTTAAGTGAGTGTTGCCCCATTTGGGGAAAGCCAGCTTCATCTCGCACCCGTTCTTGCTCATTTAACAACTGCAACGATGCACTTAATGATGGCGAGAAAGGTTGCAAAACAAACCAAAACTCACGTAAAAGTTTTCTTGTTCCGACGTGGAAAAATTCGGGCTCCATTGTGGGCCTGAAGACTTACCTGTATTGGCTGGCTAGGTTGGCCTGTTGCTTTACCTGTTGCGTCAAAACCCTGGCAGTGAGGTTGTTCTGTTGTTCTTTTTTTTTTTGCATTCTTAGCTGATTGACCCGCCCAGCTCTATCTGATCTTAGGTTGTGTGTTTACCAAAGCTGAAATCCACAAAGGGCCCCCTCCTCCTTTTCCATTGCAGCCTTCTCTTCTTTCAAGAGTTTTCAGAGTGGCATTTCTGCTGAGTAAATAATCTCTCTGTGTGTGTTTTTCTCCCTTCTCCCCCTTCCTTCCCTGATGGGCAGTGAGCAAACACCAATATTTTGTGTCGAGGAGTTGGGAAAAAAACAACGCTGTGTGCGTGTTACTGGAATTGCCCCGAGCAGGAACCAGGAAGAAAGTATTATTACCTATTATCTATTTGCAAGTGATCTGCTGTATTGCTGGAAGCACCGTCGTCGTTTCTCTTCCCTTCATCAAAAAGGTAAATGAAAATGTAAAATGGAGCAGTCTCTTGTGCTGTCGGGTTTCTGAAGACAAGACTCTACTGCTAAACTTGAGCAGATCTCTGTGGACTTCAGCTCCCAGAATTCCTCCTGCTGGCTGGGGAATTCTGGGAGTTGAAGTTCACACCTCTTAAGAAGGTTACGGTTGAGAGACCTTGGATAAACGGGTCTCTAGGATAAATGAGAACAAGGTTATATAGCCCCCCAAAAGGGGGGGGAATTCTAAGTAAGGGAATAGAACGGAAAAGGAGCCTAAACCTAGGATTATCAAGGAAATAAGCTAGGGTTTAAACATAGGGAGTCCCCCACCCACCCACCCCCAATGGGATTCTCTCGGATGATCCATTTGTTTGTTTCCTTAAAAGTCTTAAAAGGTGTCCTCGTTTTTGTTAATGGTCGGGGCCGTGGAAATGCCCTCTTCGGCACGTTTCCAAGTAGCCCGACTGCGATGGCACCAATGAAGCTAAAACTACCACGGTTTTTCCCATTAATGATTACTTCTGGGTGTACACAGTGGAGGCTGCCAGATGTGGAAGCGGGATAGTCTCAAAGCGGGATTGATCTAGCAAAAACATTGCAGCAAAGAGCAGGAGAGGGTTATTCACCCCCGTGGGGGGGGGGGGTTAGAACCAGCAAGGAGGAAGTGTGTGAGTCAACGGGCTGGCTCTGGGGCTGCCCTCCAGATGTTTTGGGGTGACAGCGCCCTCCTTTCCAGCCAGCATGGCATCCGAGTGAGCTGTTGACCTCAAGAATCTTTGTCTTTCCTTCCTTCTACAAGGGAGGGGCTCCTTATTTGTCTGTCTGTCTGTCTATATACAGTATCTATTTATCTCTATCTCCATCTCTGTCTCTCTCTCTCTCTCAATCAATCAGTCATCTATTTATTATCTATCTATCCATTATATATCTATTTATCTCTATATCTATCTCCATCTGTATCTCTCTCTATATATATATATATATTTATTTATCTCTGTATCTCCATCTATATCA
Organism: Natrix helvetica; assembly: GCF_964273705.1. Classification (NCBI taxonomy): domain Eukaryota; kingdom Metazoa; phylum Chordata; class Lepidosauria; order Squamata; family Natricidae; genus Natrix; species Natrix helvetica. Next base: position 3,287,616 of record NC_138565.1, read on the forward strand.
ATCAATCATCTATTATCTATCTATCTCTATCTAACTATCTCCATCTATCTATATCAACTATCTATTATCTAGATAGATAGGTAGGTAGGTAGGTAGGTAGGTAGGTAGGTAGGTAGATAGATAGATAGATAGATAGATAGATAGATGATAGATAGATAGATAGACAGACAGATAATATATATAGATAAATAGATAATATATATCTATTTATCTCTATATCTCCATCTGTATGTATCTATCTATTTATATCTATCTCCATCTATCAATCCATTAGCTAGCTAGCTAGCTAGCTATATCTATTTATATATCTCCATCTATATCTATATCTCTGTCTATCTCCATCTATATCTATCAATCATTTATTATCTCTCTATCTCTATATATCTATTTACATCTATCTCCATCTGTATCTGTCTCTCTCTCTATTTCTATTTTTATCTACCTATCTATCATCTATCTCTCTATATATTTATCTCTATATCTTATCTCCATCAATCTGTCTATATCTATCTCTTTCTGTCTCTGTCCGTCAACATCCATCTATCCATCTATCCATCTACCTCTCTATCTATTTATCTATCTATCTATATCTATATGTGCAACTTAGAACTTAGAAAAGATACAGGTAATCTTCGACTTATGACCACGGCCACAGTTGAGCCCAAAATTTATGTTGCTAAGCGAGGCAGTTGCTCAGTGAGTTTTGCCCCATTTTACGCACTTTCCCAGCCGCAGCTGTTAAGTGAATGGCTGCCCCTGTTAGTGAGATGGTTGTTACGTGAATCGGGCTTCTGCCTTGACCTTCCTTGTCAGAAGGTCACAAAAAGTGACTGGATGGTGGACCCTGTGTGATAGAGAGGGGTGTGTGTGCTCTCCTCAAAACCACTCAGGGCTATAATTGTCGTAATTAACTTTCATTATCAAGATTTATGCTCTTCTCTTTGCATCACCCAACTCTTATCTCAGGCTGATAACTTCTGAAGGCAGGCGGATTCTAGTCACTCCCCAAATGCAAGAATAGGCAGAAAAAGTCACGTATGTATTCCACTTTTAGGGAGTGGCTATACGTCTAACAGGGAAAAGGGACGAAATAACACAAATAAAACCTAAGCAGAGATTCCGTAAGGGAATCGGGGTAGACGCAAGATAACTTCAAAGGAACAAAGAGATCAAAGCTATTTTTTTTTTTGCAAAGTTAAGTTACAAGCTGGTGCAGCCTCTTCCAGTAGCGAGTATTCTTCTCCCACGACTATAAACTGGGATCAGAAATGTCCATTGCTAAGGAAGGCATTTAGGTGAGTCCCGCCTGATTTTACACTCTATTTAGGCCACCGTCAGTCGTGAAACGAACCTTCTAAGTGAACCCTGCAGTTGTTAAATGAATTTGGGCTCCCCCAGGGACAACATCACAAATGGCAATTGTGAGATGCGGCAAGTCCCCGAATTTTGCTTATGCGATGCTGGGAGGGGTCATAAGCGCGAGGATTGGTCATAAGTCACTTTTTAAAAAAAACATTAAATTTATATTGAACAGTTTTTTTCCATTTTGAACAGTATTTTTTTTCCATTCCATTCCAACTGTTTTAAACAGTTATTAAAACGTAAATATCATCTTTGCAACGTTTCTACATCATCAAATATCCATTATACTCCTTTTATCTATCATCTATCTATCTATCTATCTATCTATCTATCTATCTATCTATCTATATCTATCTATCATCTATCTATCATCTATCTATCTATCTATCTATCTATCTATATAGCTTAATAATAATAATAATAATAATAATAATAATAATAATAATAATAATAATAAAATATTTATTTCTTAGCCGCACCCTCTCCCGAAGGACTCGGGGCGGCGTACAACAAAACATATGAAATAAATATATAGACAAGACATACATATTACAAAAACATATACCAAGACATGTACAAGGAGGAGGTCGGCTAATGAATAAAAACAATAAAATACAATGTTTAGAAACCCCTAAGTAATTGAATGCAATTAAAATACCCAAATAAAAACCCATCAGGAGCGATATAGTTAGATCAAAGTTGAGCCAGGCCAGCTACTTGGAATAGGTGGGTCTTGAGCTTGAAATAGATCTATACTAGTCTCCTCTTCCTCGCGTTAGAATGTGCTTGAAAACACGGAAGCTGTTTGGCGTGGCAGAGGCTTGGTAGGAAATTGAATAAATGGGAACAGCATTTCGATCTCATGAGGTCTGGAGGCTTGGTTGCAACTCGCATGACCGTGTTAAATGAAAAGCCTTGCGTTTCCACTTTTAGAGTACAGATGGCCGCAAATAAGCACCGCGAAATAAATATAATCTTCCCCATGCAGAAACTATTAGAGAAATACGCAAAGGTGCTGTTGGAGTTTTTAAGTGTCGCACTGCATTTGTTTTTTATTTATTTTATTTGGTTTGGTTTGTCAAGCATGTATGAGAAAACAAATACGACTATAACGTAACCATAGAAGTATAAGCAGGTAGAAGTATATACATAAGAAATGGGGACGAATAAACGGGGACGGTAGGCACGCCGGTGGGCTTATGCACGCCCCCTTTACAGACCTCTTTAGGAATGGGGTGAGGTCCCCAGTAGACAGTTTAAGGTTGAAGCTGGGGGGTGGGTTGAGGATGCAACGAGGGAGTCAGGGAGAACACTGTGTGGCTGAAGTGGTATATTTTCTGCAATCGAGTTTGGAGCAGTTTACCTTGAGCTGGTATCGATTGTTTGCCCGTGTTTTATTGAGGTTGAAACTGAAGTAGTCATTGACAGGTAGGATGTTGCAGCAGGCAATTTTGCTTCTTTGCATCCTGCTTTTATTATAACTATTTATTATTAGTTGTCATTGTGCATCACCTATGCCATGAAATTGGTTTTAGCCCCTCCTGGTGCAATCCGTAACAAAATAAATACAAGACAACATGAATAGTATAGAAAAGAATCCTTACACAAGTCACTGGGAGGAGAAATAAACAACTAGTCATCTGTTTCCAGATGTACGTGAAGGGATTGTGATTCTGTTTAGGAGTCTGTTTAAACCTGTTTGTCCGGTGGTTTTTTTTAAAAGAAATATTTTTTTATATGTTTTTATAAAAATACGGTTTTATAATTTTATAGGTGGCTCAGTGGCTAAGACACTGAGCTTGTCGATCAGCAAGGTCGGCAGTTCGAATCCCGAGCACCGCGTAACGGAGTGAGCTCCCGGGACTCGTCCCAGCTTCTGCCAACCTAGCAGTTCGAAAGCACGTTAAAAAATGCCAGTAGAAAAATAGGAACCCCCTTTGGTGGGAAGGAAACAGCGTCCCGTGCGCCTTTGGCGTTGAGTCATGCTGGCCACATGACCACGGAGACGTCTTCGGACAGCGCTGGCTCTTCGGCTTTGAAACGGAGATGAGCACCGCCCCCCAGAGTCGGGAACGACCAGCACACATGTGCAAGGGGAACCTTGACCTTTATAGATATTATATAAATTATTTCTATAAAATAATTCAAGGCAGCGAACAAATCCATCCCGCCAGCCTCTTCTTATTTCCTTCTTCTCGCAAGCATCCGAGTTCATAATTCAGTTCGGCTGCTACTTCGTTCCTTGTTTAAAATCCCCCTCCGAAACACGAAACCTTCCTATTGTATCGGGCATTTGCAGGTAAACGCGAGGAAGATAAATTCATCCGAACGGGCACAGTTTCGGCCAGGGGGAAAAAAAAAACCTTTCTCAAGTTGTAATCTCCTTTGCGTGCCTGGTTTGGACTAACAAGGTGTTTTTTTTTTCCTCTTAAGACGGGCTGCGCCGTGGGAAATTACACTCAGGTGGTGTTCCGTTTCTGTCCCTTTTTTAAAAATCAGTAAACTGGCCGCGATCCAGGGAGCTGGTTCAACTGGCCAAAAACTTTTTGCACACCCACTCAGATTTTTGCTTTGTTGGTGTGCCATGGCTACAAACACGCTTTTTTGAAACTCTCTTGAAGTTTCTAGACAGTTTGGCTACACAGGAAGGAACACAACGTACATATCCTGAATAAAATAAGCATGCATATCTTTGTGTGTGTGTGATTATATACAATAATACAATAGCAGAGTTGGAAGGGACCTTGGAGGTCGTCTAGTCCAACCCCCTGCCTAGGCAGGAAACCCTATACCGCTCCAGACAAATGGCTATCCAACATCTTCTTAAAGACTTCCAGGGTTGGAGCATTCACAACTTCTGGAGGCAACTTCTGTTCCACTGATTAATTGTTCTCACTGTCAGGAAATTTCTCCTTAGTTCTAAGTTGCTTCTCTCCTTGATTAGTTTCCACCCATTGCTTCTTGTTCTACACTCAGGTGCCTTGGAGAATAGCTTGACTCCCTCTTCTTTGTGGCAGCCCCTGAGATATTGGAAGACTGCTATCCTGTCTCCCCTAGTACTTCTTTTTATTAAACTAGACCTACCCAGTTCCTGCAAGCGTTCTTCATATGTTTTAGTCTCCAGTCCCCTAATCCTCTTTGTTGCTCTTCTCTGCACTCTTTCTAGAGTCTCTACATCTTTTCTACATCATGGCGACCAAAACTGGACGCCGTATTCCAAGTGTGGCCTTACTAAGGCCTTATAAAGTGGCATTAACCCTTCACGTGATCTTGATTCTATCCCTCTGTTGATGCAGCCTAGAACTGTGTTGGCTTTTTTGGCAGCTGCTGCCCACAGCTGGCTCCTATTTAAACGGTTGTCCACTAGGACTCCAAGTTCCCTCTCACGGTCACTACTACTGTATCCCTTTATATGTTTTCTTCTTCCTTTTCCCATGAGGAAAGAGCATTGCCGGACCACTGGAGATAGGATTTAAGCGAGTTGCTGTAGTTGCTAAGTGAATCCTGCAGTCTTTAAGTGAATCTGTCTTCTCTCTTTGATTTTGCTTGTCCGACACTGGCTGGGAGGTTCTTTTTTCCGTGCCACTGTAACTTTGGATGACGGTCGTAAGTCGAGGATTTGCCTGTACAGGAGGGGTCAGTCTCTACGTTTTTGAGGGCATTTCATCTTGAAAGCAACATGATTCTTAGCAAAGGCAGGTTGAAGAAATAAGCTGCCGATACGACTGTCAGGTCTAAGGAATCGAAATGCCCAGAAGACAAGATTTTATCTCCTGAAAGATCTGCTTAGGATTTAGTTTTTAATCCAAAGCGATGTTGGAATATTTTCCTTGTCAGCCCTGAAAACATTAATTAACGACACTTAACTTATCAGGTGCCAAAAGGTAATTGCTAAGAACTGGAAAAATCGGTTTCATCGCGTGAAGGAATTAATAAAATCTGACAAATGGCAAGAGATACTCGTACTTGTGGTTAGACCGAGAAATCTCGAAGGGAAGAATGCTGCATGATTGAAAGGACAGGATTCCTGCATTGCATGCTAGGAAGAAATTTTTTTATCAATAAAGGAGAATATTTGTAGTTCGGGGTTGAAATGAGGAGTCCTCTCAGCTGGGTGGTTTTCTTGGCGACGTTTCACGATCCAACTAGGTAACATCACCAGTGCTACATGAGACTGGGGTTTGTGGAGAGGAGGAGGAGGAAGAGAAGAGGAGGAGGAGAACAAGGTGAAGGACTGTGGGGTCCTTGGTGCTCTCTGAGCTTGGTGGTTTTCTTGGTGACGTTTCATGACCCAACTAGGTAACATCATCAGTGCTAGAAGGGAATGGAGTTCGGAGAGAGGAGGAATGTAGGGTCCTTGTGCTCTCTGAGCTTACTTGTTTTCTTGGAGACGTTTCATTATCCAACTAGGTAATGCCATCAGGCTAGAAAGGAGGGCTTGGGGGGTGGAGGAAGGAGAAGAGGAGATGGAGGAGAAGGAGGACTGTGGGGTCATAGCTGTGGCTTTTTCCTATCGTTGTTTCTGTTCACATTTCCTCCTGAATCTCTGTAACTTTATGGAGCCTGGTTGTGCCAGGGCTGTCTACCTGTCCGAAACTATTACGGAGTTGTAAAATAAACTCTTTGTGTCATCGACGATAACATCGGGTCACCGTGTCTTTTGAATCCTTTCCAGGTTTCCAAACATCAAAGTCCAAGGAGCTATAAACGAAGACTCCACCTTAACCATTAGTGATGAAAGAAAGAAAGAAGGAAGGAAGGAGAGAATAGAGATAGATGGGACAGATAGGGAGAGAGGAAGGAAGGAGGGAGATGGGAATGAGAGGAAGGAAGGAAAAGAGGAAGAAGGAAGGAGAGAATAGAGATAGATGGGACGGAGATAAGGAAGGAGGGAGATGGGAATGAGAGGAAGGAAGAAAAGAATAGAGATAGATGGGACAGAGATGAGGAGGGAGGGAGATGGGAAGGAGGAAGGAAGGAATAAAGAAGGAAAGAGAATAGAGATAGATGGAGGGAAATGGGAAGGAGGAAGGAAGGAAAAGGAAGGAAGAATAAAGATAGATGGGACGGAGATGAGGGTGGGAGATGGGAATGAGAGGAAGGAAGAAAAGAATAGAGATAGATGGGACAGAGATAGGGAGGGAGGGAGGGAGATGGGAAGGAGGAAGGAAGGAAAAGGAAGGAAGGAATAAAGAAGGAAGGAGAGAATAGAGATAGATGGGACAGATAGTGAGGGAGGAAGGAAGGAGGGAGATGGGAAGGAGAGGAAGGAAGGAAAAGAGGAAGAAGGAAGGAGAGAATAGATAGATGGGACGGAGATAAGGAGGGAGGGAGATGGGAAGGAAGGAATAGAGATAGATGGGATGGAGATAGGGAGGGAGGGAGGGAGATGGGAAGAAGGAAGGAAGGAAGGAATAAAGAAGGTAGGAGAGAATAGAGATAGATTGGACGCAGATAGGGAGAGAGGAAGGAAGCAGTGAGATGGGAATGAGAGGAAGGAAGAAAAGAAAGAGATCCCCTTAGAGCAGCCGGTGGCAAAAATGTCCAAGTTATGTCCAGCTTCTTGTCACCTCACCCCCCCCCCCCAGCCGCTATCATCTAAGCTTTATCAATGGCTTGTGTTTTCTTCTTTTCTCCAATTTGAGGCCAGTAATCGCCAGTGATGGGATTAAATAAATTAGATTTCCTCCTCCTGCCTGCTTATCCCCTGCATCTTAATGCTTTTAGAGGCCAATGTTTGTTCCGAGAAGGGAAGACATCCATTGCTGGGGGCAGCTGGAGACCTTTTCTGCTCTGCAGACACAGTTGTTGGCCCTAATGTGATCGGAGAGGTCTGTTTCCAATCAAATTGGGAGCCATCAAGGATGACAGTGGTTTTTCCACGGGTTATTGGCTTTGGAGTTAATTCCATTTCAAATGGAGCTCGACTGAGGTCCCCCTGCGGCATTCTTACTTTATCCACTTCCTCTCAAGACTATCTGCAGCTTCTCGGTAGGGAATTGATTTTGAAAGGGTGTGTGAAGTGGAGGAGATGGAGAAGAGAAGGAGGAGGACTGTGGAAAAGAGGAGGAGGGGGACTGTGAGGTCTTTGGTGCTCTCTGAGCTACGTGGCTTTCTCGCAGACGTTTCATTACCCAACTAGGTAACGTTATCAGATGGTCATGCAGCATCTGGAAGAAAACAACCCAGCTCAAGAGAGCATCCGGTCATAATCTGCATAACTCTTTCATTCCTCATCGTCGCAATACGGAAAAACCTCCCCGCCAGAATGTTTTCTAACGCCAGCCAATGGATTTTGCAGGCATTCACTGCTTCCTCCTCTTCCTCGTGAGCTGACATGGAGCACCATCCTGAGCACCACGCCCATATGGGCCGCATGGACCACATGGACCACAACATGAGTGGCTCAGCAACCCCCACCGTGGATCCTCACGCCCACCATCACCCCACGAAAGCCCCTGGACACATGCATGGCGGAATGATGGTAAGTGTACGCGTTGGGCTAAACCTGAAGGCCAAGGGATACAGGGCCCTCCATCAATGGCCTTCCATTCTCCTCCTCCCAATATCATCCTCCTCTCTTAATGGGCCCGTAATCCCTTGTGGGGTGCAGTCTAGGGAGCTGAGAGGAAAGGAAAGGGAAAAGAGGAAAGGAAAGGAAAAGACAGGTGAAAGGGGAAGGGAAGGAAAAAGAGGAAAGGACAGGACAGAGGAAAGGGGAAGGAAAGGAAAGGAAAAGACAGATAAAAGGGGAAGGGAAGGAAAAAGAGGAAAGGAAAAGACAGATGAAAGGGAAAGGAAAGGAAAAGACAGATAAAAGGGGAAGGAAGGAAAGGAAAAGACAGATAAAAGGGGAAGGAAGGAAAGGAAAAAGGAAAGGAAAAGACAGATGAAAGGGGAAGGAAAGGAAAAGACAGATGAAAGGAGAAGGGAAGGAAAAAGAGGAAAGGAAAAGACAGATGAAAGGGAAAGGAAAGGAAAAGACAGATAAAAGGGGAAGGAAGGAAAGGAAAAGACAGATAAAAGGGGAAGGAAGGAAAGGAAAAAGGAAAGGAAAAGACAGATAAAAGGGGAAGGAAAGGAAAAGACAGATGAAAGGAGAAGGGAAGGAAAAAGAGGAAAGGAAAAGACAGATGAAAGGGAAAGGAAAGGGAAAGACAGATAAAAGGGGAAGGAAGGAAAGGAAAAGACAGATAAAAGGGGAAGGAAGGAAAGGAAAAAGGAAAGGAAAAGACAGATAAAAGGGGAAGGAAGGAAAGGAAAAAGGAAAGGAAAAGACAGATGAAAGGGGAAGGAAAGGAAAAGACAGATGAAAGGAGAAGGGAAGGAAAAAGAGGAAAGGAAAAGACAGATGAAAGGGAAAGGAAAGGAAAAGACAGATAAAAGGGGAAGGAAGGAAAGGAAAAGACAGATAAAAGGGGAAGGAAGGAAAGGAAAAAGGAAAGGAAAAGACAGATGAAAGGGGAAGGAAGGAAAGGAAAAAGGAAAGGAAAAGACAGATGAAAGGGGAAGGAAAGGGGCCGTAGTTTGAGGATCCCTGATTTAGCGCAATATAAAAAAATGCAAAGATTTTTCTGCAGACCATCAAAGTTCTCTGGTTTAAAGCGGGTGAAAACCGGGTTCTAGGTCACTGTTTTTCGGTGTCGTTGCGACTTCAAACGGTCACTAAAAGGAATGGTGGTAATACAAGGACCAGAAAGCTGCAAACTTTTGCCCTGCTCTTCCTAATAGTGTTTTACATAGGCTCCCATTTCTCTCCCTGCACAGGATATGACTTTCCACTTCAGCTATCAAAACGTTCCCTTGCTGTTTTCTGGGCTCGTCATCAACACACCCGGAGGTGAGTGATGGGGAGCAGCCGAGGACGGATGAAACAACAAGGGATGGAAACTAATCGAGGAGAGAAGCAACTTAAAACTAAGGAGAAATTTCCTTGACAGGGAGAACAATTGACCACTGGAACAACTTGCCTCCAGAAGTTGTGAATGCTCCAACACTGGAGGTTTTTAAGAAAATGCTAGACAACCCTTTGTCTGAAGTGGTGCAGGGTTTCCTGCCTAGGCAGGGGATTGGACTAGAAGACCTCCAAGGTCCCTTCCAACTCTGTTATGCGGTTAAGATTCCTAACCTACATGGCAATGATTCTTCGGTCTGGACTACCTCTTGTTGGGTTTTCCAGCAATCTTAAAATCTCCCACAGTGCCCCCACTGAATCGCCTTGTATTGGAAATCTCGTGAAATATATTCACTAAAGTTCTGGATGGTGGCAAGCTAGTTGCTCTAGAGAGAATTATCTATCTATCTATCTATCTATCTATCTATCTATCTATCTATCTATCTATCTATCTATCTTCCATCCATCCATCCATCCATTCATCCATCCATCCATAGTATATTATCTACAGTACCTATCTCTCTCTCTCTCTCTCTCTCTCTCTCCACACTGTCTGTCTATCTACAGTATCTATCTATACAGTATATCTATCTAGCTATCATCCATCCATTCATAGTATGTCTGTCTATCTATCTACAGTATCTATCTTTCTTATCTATCTATCTATCTATCTATCTATCTATCTATCTATCTATCATCTATCTATCTATCTATCCTATTATCTATCTATCTACACTGTCTATCTTCAATATCTTATCTATACAGTATGTCTCTGGATAGATAGATAGATGATAGATAGATGATAGATAGATGATAGATAGATAGATAGATAGATGATAGATAGATAGATAGATAGATAGATAGATAGATAGATAGATAGATGATAGATAGATAGATAGATAGATAGATAGATAGATAGATAGATAGATTAGACAGACAGACAGACACAGACAGGTGTGTGTGTTTGTGTTCCAGCTTAACTCTGGAACGCCTTGAGCAATTTCAACCAAACATGGTACACAGACAATTTACCCTCTGGAAACAAATATTGTGCGGGCAAGACACCCCTAACACCCCTCTGGTGTCTGTGTGTGCTGTTAAGATACAGCCTGTTGTGCCTTCAAATGGCTTCTGCTGTACTGCCGTAAAATGGCTTCTGCTGTGCAGCGCAGTGGAGTTGCCGTGGTAACAGCTTCACAGTACTCCACAAGGAGGCTCCCTCTGGTAAGTGGGGAGGAAATCCAACATTAGAAATTACGTTTGTTCCGGACATCCCCCCCTCCCTTAAATAAGGGACTCGGGCAATGCCAAGTTATCAGCTCATATTTAATAAACCTGGTCTCTTTTCCTTCAGAAATGGTTGGAGCGTTTGTGGCTATTTTCTTCCTAGCCATGTTCTACGAGGGCCTGAAGATCGGGCGAGAAAGCCTCCTCCGGAAGTCCCAAGTCAGCATCCGTTACAACTCCATGCCTCTCCCGGGGCCCAACGGGACCGTCTTGATGGAGACGCACAAAACGGTCGGGTGAGCTCGCGCTGCTTCTTCAAGCTACCTTAAGATAAAGCAGAACAAAATGGCGCTGGATCCACACAGCACCGACACAGCTGGTTTTCTAGGAAGCCAGAGGGAAACCGTTCTGGGTCTCTCATCGTTAAAACTGGGCCTTTGCCAAACGTTTCCTTTTAGTCCATTTATAATCTTCGGGCCGTGTGTCCTTGATCAGAGAATTGCTGCCTGAGCGAAAGTTGAGGGAGGATGGTTTTTGCATCCCACCGGCAGCAAGCCTAGAAACCAGGAGACGGTGAGTTCTAGTCCTGTCTCGGGCAGGAAAGCCAGCTGGTAACTTTGGGCCCATCACCAGGAGATGGTGACTTATAGTGCCGCCTTAGGCTCGAAAGCCAGCTAGGTAACTTTTGGACCAAACACCAGGAGACAGTGGGTTCTAGTTTCCTGCCTTAGGGATGAAAGCCAGCTGGGTGACATTGAGCCAGTCACCAGGAGATGGTGAGTTCTAGTCCTGCTTTAGGCACGAATGCCAGCTGGGTGACTTTGGGCCAATCACCAGGAGACAGTGAGTTCTAGTTTCCTGCCTTAGGGATGAAAGCCAGCTGGGTGACATTGGGCCAATTCCCAGGAGACAGTGAATTCTAGTCCTGCTACAGCCACGAAAACTAGCTGAGTGACTTTAGGCCAGTCTTTCCTTCTCGGCCCAGCCCACCTCACAGGGTTGTTGCAGGGGGGAAAGTAGGAGGAGAGGCGCATGAGAGACGTCCGCCGCCTCGAGTTATTTCTGAAAACGGGAATGGCGGGACATTAAATAAAAAGCGCGTCCCCCTTCATCCCTCTTCTCCCGTCCGCTTAGCCAACAGATGCTGAGCGTCCCTCACCTCTTCCAGACCGTCCTTCACGTCATCCAGGTGGTGGTCAGCTATTTCCTGATGCTCATCTTCATGACCTACAATGCTTATCTCTGCATCGCCGTGGCCGCCGGCGCTGGCGCGGGCTACTTCTTCTTCAGCTGGAAAAAAGCCGTCGTAGTCGACATCACGGAGCATTGTCACTAACGGTTGTCCTTGTGTTCCCCCACACATCCCGCCACCCCTTCGGTCTCCCAAAGGACCAGGTTTACTAGAAGCATGCCGGCGAGCCACCCTTGTGCCTCCTCCTCCTCTTCCCCAAAAGCTTTGGGTTGGGGGTGTGGGGTATGGGGAAGACTCCTGAGCCACGGAGTAAAAGAGTCGTGCAGCCAACTAAGGCAACCTACTCGCTACGATCGATGGGTGAAACACGGCATCTTTAGTCCCGATTTAAAGGCGGGGAGCTTAACCCGACCATCCCAGATCCTTTTTCGTACTTTAGCAGCAGGCTGCCTTTCTAGGGCAGGGCCAGGAACACAACAACCCCGTCTTCCTTCGAGACAGGTATGCACGCACAACCACAAGTCCTCCGAGGCCGCTCTGCGTTTGGATCTAGCAAGGGCCAACGCTGCTCATCCCCTCTTTTCCTTGAGAAGTCAGCTCCCTGCTTGGCTCTGGGTAGCCAACTCCCGTGTCACAATTGCCAAAACAGTTCTGCGGGTTTGGTCCTAGGAAGCCTTTGACCCAGGAAGGTTCTAAACCCCGGGCCAGATGTTTGGGGGTGGGGGGAAAGAACCGTTTGTTGATTTACAGTACCCATTTCTAGCTGTCGACGGCGACATGCTGGTGAAAAATAATGGGGAAGCAAGTATGACTTTTTTTTTTAAACCTATTTTAAATAAACCTGCAGTACAAGTGTTTTTAGGTGTTTTTTTTTCAGATTTTCAGGCTGGCCTAATTTTTTTTTTTTAAAATATTAAACCTTAGTTGTCATGCCCTTCTTAAGTGGCTTCCAAAAAAAAAGCAAAACTCGGCAAGGAGTCTCGGAGAGTCACGAACCAATGAAGCAAGCTAATGGTCTCCTGCAAACTCCACTCCCCTTTCTCCCCTCTTTTATTCCCTCTGGGAGGGGCCATTCATCGTCCACCTGAGGCCTTACTCCCAAGTCGACCCGTTCTTTAGCTACTCCCTTCGTCTGGCAACTCTGCGCATGCGCAGACTGGGAACAGGCTCCAGCTCTTCCTCTGCCTCACTGATCTCCGACTCTGAAGGCAGCTGATAACTGGCATATGGCTCTGTCCCACTCTCTGCCTCCGACACAGAGCCCTCATCAGAGCCTTCTCCAGACTCCAGGACTGGCCCAGGTTCCTCCCCAACCTCCTCACTGTCCGAATCCGCTGCCAGCTCTGCTGGTGGGCCACAACAGAAGAGGGTAAAATCAGGATTAACGTTCCTGCTGAGAAATCAAAAGTTTTTTCTTTTTTTTAAACTGACTGCCTGAGAGGGGAAAAGTACGCAGAAGCCGGAGTACTTCAACCACGGGGGAAATCAAAGCCTGCAGCATCGGGTGTCACCTGATTGTAAAGTGGCGAGAAGCTGGCGTTTTGCTTTTGAACCAAGCCAAATCTCTTACTACCTCCGGGCTCTTTGGCTCAACTACAATCGGCGCATCAAACAAAAGGATGGCATTTGCCCAAACGGCATGTGCCGAAGAAGAGTAAACCGGGAGCTGAATCAGCCTTCTCCCAATCCCATCCCTCGCCTCCCCGTACAATCAAGTTTTCCGCCTCTCTCTCTCTTTCCCGATCTTTTTAGAAGGCACAAAGACGGGATTTGTGATACATTTCATCTCGGCCGCAACGCCGAGAGCGGTTCCACCATTTCGTGGCGCTTCAGCCACGGCGAACTATCTCTGCAGCTTTAGCACGTCGCGTCCGCCTGCTTGATTCTATCCATCCTGTGTAAACCCACGAGGAGGCAGTGGCTTCTTGGTTATTAGGACGATGTCAACCCAACCGTATAGGGATGGAGGCCAGCTTTAGCCATTGGGGTATTTTCCGTGAAAAGTGGGGGGAAGGGAAATTCCCCAAATCACCCGCTAGCAATCTTTCCCTTGTGTTTGTCGACGGAAATTGTCTCGTTTACTCGCTGACCGTAACCCAGTATTGTTTTTCCCCCGTAGTTGTTGTTCTAAGTCTTCCTCCTCCCTCCACTGACAGTATATCTATGGAAAAAAAATATAATGTGCCTTAGCTATATTGCTTCATCGGGCTGCGTAGTGTACCATGTAGGAGCGTGATGGGGAACCTATGGCATGCAGAGTCCTATCTGTGGCAAACGTATCGTTACCAGCTGCTCTTCAGATTTCCAGCACGCACCGGCTTGCTGGTCTTTGCGGGCGCCAGAAAACAGTCAAAAAAATGGTTAGAACGTAGCCCGTTTCCAGGCCAAAAACGGCCCAAAAAACAGCCAAAAACCAAGCATGCGTACATGTTCCACTTTGGGTACTCAGTGCCAAAAAGGTTTGCCATCACTGATGTTTTAAATCCCTAGCTGATGGAAGTATATCCATCGGCAATCATTATGTCAATACTAACGATTCCGCTGTTGTTATCTTCTGAAAGTATACAGTCTTGTCTTAACCGAAAATGATGGATATGTTTACACCTGCCCAACGTCGTTCGATAGAATAAAGAGATTCAACCCATCCTCTGTAATTGGCCTTCTTTTTTCCCCCCTCCCCACAACAATACCCTTCTCTCGTACCTCTCTCCCGTTTCCAAACGGGAGGAACTGGTTTGCACGTACACAGGCCCGCGCACAATATGCCGGAATAGTATTGTCCCTACAATAGCGCCCAATTTAATGCGCTCGGCGTCAGAAAGGCATGCGACGCACAGTGAAGGAAAATAAGCTAATTGCAGGAGCACTGTCACTTCTAGGAAAAGGTGAGTCTGTGAGTTCATCCTTGTTCAGGTGATTAGAGGGGTGAAGAGGCAGGTTTGCTCCACACCACGCAGGTGGGGTTACAGAAATAAATAGACTGCTATTGAGGGTGGCTAAATTCGTTCTGACCGAGGCTTCCCAAGAGCCTGAAGCAAACTCCGGGTCCAGACAAAAAGCCCTTTTATTAATTGACTATTGAATTCTGCTCATTCACATCCAGCAAAGTCTTTTGAGGGAGGATTTAGTCATAGACCTTATCTCGCTTGGAGAGCTGCCAGGCGGATCTCTGCAGAACTTGGCAAGGAGTCTGAGAGTCACGAACCAATTAAGGGAACTAATTGCCTCCTGCAAACTCCACTCCCCTTTCTCTCCTCTTTTATTTCCTCTGGGAGGGGCCATTCACTGTCCACCTGTGGCCTTACTCCCAAGTCGACCCCTGTTCTTTAGCTGTTCCCTTCCTCTGGCAACTCTGCGCATGCGCACACTGGGAACAGGCTCCAGCTGTTCTGCCCCACTGATGTCTGACTCTGAAGGCAGCTGATAACTGTCAGACGGCCCTGGCCCCCTCTCTGCCTCCGACACAGAGCCCTCGTCAGAGCCTTCCCCAGACTCCAGGACTGGCCCATCTTCCTCCCCAACCTCCTCACTGACCGAATCTGCCCCAGCTCCACTGATGGGCCACGACAAGTACGCAGGTGGTGTTACAGAAATAAACACTTTTCTCCCGGCTGTAGTGTGCAAAAATTCCCCCAATAGTGACATCTGGAAATGTTTGCGTGCCGAGGTTATGCTAAGACAGCTCTGCCAGAATCTTAATATTGCTATTGAAAGATTTAAGGTTGCAAATGGAAGATTTAAGTAAAGAGATCCAGGGCAGGAAGGTGTCTGAATTCGGCTTTCAGGTGTGTGTAGGGAAAAAAGGACACAACCTCATTCTCTACAGAATAGAAAAGTCTTTATCTTCCAGAAGGATAGAATCCTTATGGCTCCTCCACCTGTCCTCATCGTAAATCAGCTTGTCATAATCCTCCCTAAAGCACGCTTCGCAGGGAGACAGCGGCGCAATCACGCTCCACCCCATCACACTAGAATTCAAAGTTCCCAAACTGCGACGAACGGTTGCTGGGTTTAGGCTGAGGTTTGTAGCCAATCCGGTCGTGAATGACTTGCTCCCAGCTCTTGTGATCGGGGTTCAACGCCAGGGCCCCTTCGCCCTCATTGGTTCCCACCATGTCGACCTCTTCCCGCTGCTTTTTATGCGTCTGCAAAAAAACCAAGAAGGTATTCAGAAAATAGATGGATGATAGGATAGGATAGGATAGATAGACAGGCAGAGATGGAGATTAGATAGGTGGGTGGAAAAAAATGTATCTGGAATGCCAAAACCTGCAGATCCTTGGGGAAAGGCTGCCTCTGAGCATGTGCAAAATTTCGCTAGGCCATCAGCGGGGACATTTCCCTATATATAAAGCAGAGCCACTTTTTTAGCCACTTTTTTTCCCCTCCCCGCTTCCTCGAAACCACTTTAAAAAGCATTTCCCACGGAGAGAGCGCCTCTGAGCATGGGCAGAGTGCTCCCGGGCTCTTTTTTTTTCTTTTTAAAAGGAGCACCGGCGGCTCCAGAGGGTCTCTCTCTCATCTCCCCCAACCCCCCCACCTACCTCCAGCTCCTTGCGGGCCCCCTCGAACTCCTCGATGTCGTCCAGCTTCAGCTCCAGCCGGGTGGGCTTCCTCCGCAGCATCCTCCCGCGGGCCGGTCCAGCGGCTGCTCTAAGTGCGCCTGCGCAACGCCGTCCCCTTCCCGAAGCCCCCTCTCCCTTCCGCCTGCCGGAAGCGCATCATAGAGGCCCGCCTGGCCTAGAGCGGCCGACCCGCCTGCGGAGACGCCCATTGGCCCAGGCGCTCCGCCGGATGGGGAGATCCGCAAAACGGGAAGGTCGCTGCCCCGGAAGCGCTTCTAAGGAAGCTCACTTTATCCTGCCTTCCGGACTGGCTGTTAAGAGGCGGCTATGGCTTTGCCGAGGGGCTCCACGGTGGGTGAAAGCGGGGGAAGGGTGGGACGCCCCGGGGGTGGGTGGGCTGGGCCTGTTTAGCTGGGAAGGGGGCTGCGCTTCCTAACAAGAATTAAAAAAATGAAAGAACTGCTCTCCCCTTCTCTCCAACCGTTCCTTTTCAAACGTTGGACTACAGTGCCCATTGTCCACAGCAAGGGACGTTCAGGCCCATGCTAGATAAAGGGGTCTTTCCAACGGCGGGATAGTGCAGCTTCCCCTCCTCTTATCCTCAGCCGCCTTCATTCATCACTATAAGCAGGAGGCTGCTAAAAAAATATTTATTATTGTTGTTGTTATTACTATTTTATTACTGCTATTTTGTTATTGCTACTATTATTACATCATCATTGTTGTTGCTATTGCTATTTTATTTTCATTACTATTATTTTATCAATATTGCTATTATTTTATTTTTTATTCTTACTACTATTATTTGATTATTATTGATACTATTACTATTGCTATTATTATTCATTAAACATGAAACTCAGTCAACTTAACATGACTGGTTCTAATGGTTGATATGGGTTGCTGCCAGTGTCCTAGGTATCAACCAAGTACCTTCTTAAGATGACATTATTATTATTGTTATTGCTATTGCTATTGCTATTATTATTGCTATTATTATTGCTATTCTTATTCATTAAACTTAAAACTCAGATTGTCGAGGACAATCTGGAAAGACACAGGAAGTGAAAGTACAAAATATGAAATATAAAAAAAAGTATTATAAACGTAAGTCGAGATAATGGGTGTAATTTTTTTGCTTCCATTTGTCACGGCAGGGAAATCAGCCAAATCCCCGGGAGAGGCTCCGTTTTCGCACTCTTGACACTGTAGGTTGGCTAGTTTGTATTTTGGGCCCCGCCTCACAATTTGGGGGTGGTATTTTGTGATGGTGCATAGCGGGTGGCTGTGCATGGCCAGTGGGAATTCCAATTGGCCCAATCCAGCTGGTTTAAAACACACACACAACTACAACAAGAATCGCATCACTATCACAATTTAAAAGATTGATGTGTGGAGAGCAGAGAACAAGGGGCTGCTGGGGAGGTGGAGTCTGCCATCAATATGCTGGCATGTTGGACTACAACTTCCATCATCCCCTTTGGCCTGAGGATTTGCCCTGTGGCTACACCCCTGGATCGTCTCCCCTTGTTTTTCTCCGCAGGGGATCAAAACGAAGGCGTCCGACGATGGAGATGCCCCTCCTGCCAAGAAGGCCCCCATTTTCTACGGGAGCCTGGAGGAGAAAGAGCGCGAGCGGATCCTGAAGGGGGAGTCGGGGATGATGGGCAAAGCAGCCGTCAAAGCAGCCATTGAGGCTGGCAACATCAACATCTCCACCGGTAAGATGAAGCCCAGCGACTGGGAAACCATCAAAGTTTGGGTGGGATTTTTTCTCCTCCTTTAGGTTTATCATAGGAAACATACAGTGGAGTAAACAGTTTCTCTGGCAGCAGATTCAGACAGTGAGGAGGTTGGGGAGGAAGATGGGCCAGTCCTGGAGTCTGGGGAAGGCTCTGATGAGGCTCTGTGTCGGAGGCAGAGAGGAGGCCAGGGCCGTCTGACAGTTATCAGCTGCCTTCAGAGTCAGACATCAGTGAGGCAGAGGAACAGCTGGAGCCTGTTCCCAGTGTGCACATGTGCAGAGTTGTCAGACAAAGGGAACAACGAAAGAACAGGGAGTAAGGCTACAGGTGGACTATGAATGTCCCCTCCCAGAGGAAATAAAAGGGGAGTGGAGTTTGCAGGAGTTTGCTTAATTGGTTCGTGACTCTCCGAGACTCCTTGCCAAGTTCCGCAGATGTGGGCCTGGCAGCTCTCCAAGCCAGATAAGGTCTGTGACCGTAAATCCTCCCTCGAAAGACTTTTCTGGATGTGAATGAGCAGAATTCACAGTCAATTAATAAAAGGGATTTTTGTCGGGACCAGGAGTTGGCTTCATGCTCTCGGGAAGCCTCGCTCAGAACAACATAGGATACCTGATATATACTGAATTTCTCCTCTGGCCTAGGGGAAGTTTTTGACCTGGACGATCACATCAGTGAACGTCAAGCCGAAGTCCTGGCCGAATTTGAGCGCCGGAAACGGGCGAGGCAAATCAACGTTTCCACGGATGACTCCGAAGTCAAGGCCTGCTTACGAGCGCTGGGAGAACCTATAACGCTGTTTGGGGAAGGCCCGGCCGAAAGGAGGGAGAGGTGAGAGCCGATCTCTTTAGATTGAACTGTCCCTCCCTTGCCTTTCGTACACTGAAAAAGCCTTTTCACGTTGACATTTCCTTCTCGCCAGGCTACGTAATATTCTCTCGGTTGTTGGTCCCGACGCCTTGAAGAAAACCAAGAAAAATGACGAAAAATCTAAGAAGTCTAAAGAAGAGGTGGGTGTGTTTTATACAGTTCCTGCTCAAGTCCACGTTTAGGACTAAAACGGTTAAAATCTCTTTTTTGTGTTCTTTGTCTCCTCTTGAGCTGGATTTCCACGATGCCTAGCGTATATATAAAAGAACAATCAGTTTGAAACGGGAGGGACCAAGAATGTTGATTTGTGGATAAATCACTCGCAATTAACCGAGTTAGAGGCCAAATCAGGCCACAACTGTGGAAATGAATGTCTCATGATTTTCCAGTGAGGGTGGAAGTATATAAGAATCCTCTGTGGAAAATACATTACACATCGCATCACTTTTGAAAAAATTGACTTAGGCTTCCTGAGACCGTGCAAAGCTTTGTCCCCCAAGCCCTCTTTTTATTTCAACGGCTATGAATTAACATTCATTCACAGCCCGCAATGAGTCACAAATAGTTTGCAAAGAGTCCGATAGAAGTCTGCCAAAGTCTTTCGGGATAAAGCTGATAAGCACCCTTCTTTATCTCCCTTGAAACGCTGCCAAAGGCCCGATTGCCAATTAGCTTTGCAAGGCCACACGGAGTCAAAACGGAGCTTCAGACTTTAAACCGACCAGAATGAACAAAGTTGCTTCCTGCAAAGGCTCACGTGCCTTTGCTCCTCCCTTATGTCTTACGGGAGGGGCCAATCACCTCCAAGCCTTACTCCCGAGTCGCCCCTTTTGTCTTAACTGTTTTTGTCTTCCGGTAGCTCTCTGCATGTTCACACTGGGTACGCAACAAAAATGTTGGCTCTGTGCCTTCACTTCTTTTTGCAATTTGTCTTTCTTAGTATCAGCAGACGTGGTACCACGAGGGGCCAACCACCTTGAAGATAGCGAGACTCTGGATTGCAAACTACTCCCTTCCCCGGTAAGACTATTAGTGAAAGGGAGAGAGCAAACCCCACTCCCTCTAGCCCTGATGTTGTTATCAGCTAGGTAACGAAACGTCTGCAAGAAAGCAACGCAGCTCGGCAAGCAACAAGGACCCCACAGTTCTCCTCATCCTCATCCTCCTCTCTGTAAATCCCTCTCCCTCCTAGCACTGATGATGTTCC
Organism: Natrix helvetica; assembly: GCF_964273705.1. NCBI lineage: Eukaryota > Metazoa > Chordata > Lepidosauria > Squamata > Natricidae > Natrix > Natrix helvetica. The sequence continues at coordinate 3,307,678 of NC_138565.1, forward strand.
CTGGTTGGGTAACAAAATGTCTGCAAGAAAACCACCAAGCTCAGAGCTGCTGTATATAAACAGAAAGTCCCACTCCTTTCTAGCACTGATGATGTTGTCTAGTTGGGTCATGAAATGACTGCAAGAAAACCACCAAGCTCAAGAGAGCAACAAGGATCCTGCCGTTGTTCTCTTCCTCCTCCTCCCCCCTATAAATCTATCCCCCTCCTATCGCCCAGTTGGGTAAAGAAACGTCTACAAGAAAACAACCCACTCAAGAGAGCAGTTCAACCCTGAGCTACCAATATCCTCTTCCACCTGTAACACATTTCTCTCCGTCCTTGCGCAGGGCAGTGAAGCGACTGGACGAAGCCCGGTGGTATAAGGAGGTCCCCGAAGCCACACGGACATCCCAGAAACAAGAGCTTCACAAATCTTTAAGGGTGAGTAAAGGGGTCCCCCTACCAGGCCCGCAGGTCAAGAGAGTGGCAACTTCAAAACCTCCCCCAAAAGATGGAAGCTTTGCGTGACTAGATCTGCTTCTAGTAAACGTTGCAGTGGCTTTTTTCTGGCTGAGGGAGGCTGGAGGGGGGAATCTACTGGTCTTATGGAGCAAAACTCTCCTCGGGATTGTCTTGCTTAGCAACAGGAATGCTGGGCTCAATGTTGATCGTAAGTCAACAACTACCTGTATAAAAATAAAATAAAACATTTGCCTTCCAAGTCCTTCAATAAATGGTTCTGAGGATGTAACAGGAAGCATTCAGGAAGTTTTCTTCTTCCTGCTTCTCTCGCTCTTCCTTTCTCTTCTCCTTACTGCTCCCCCTTTCCCTTTTTTTCTACTCTCCCTTTCCCCTTTTCTCTTCCTCTCACTTTCTCTCTCTTCTTACTCTCCTTTCCTTTTCTCTTCTCCTTACTTCTCTCCCTTTCTCTCTCCTCTCCCTTTCTCTCTTCTCCCTCTCCCTTTCTCCTCTCCTCTCCCTTTCCCTTTTTCTCTCTTCTCCTTACTCTCCTTTCCCTTTCTCTCTCTTCTCCTTACTCTCCTTTCCCTTTCTCTTCTCCTTACTTCTCTCCCTTTCTCTCTCCTCTCCCCCTTTCCTTTCTCTCTCTTTTCTCTCCCTCTCCCTTTCTCTCTCTTCTCTTTACTCTCCTCCCCCCCCTT
>NC_138565.1:3309018-3314018 GCF_964273705.1 Natrix helvetica
AAAGGGTGGCAGGCCGAAGATCCTAAAAAGGAATATAACTGCAGGCCTGACAAATTGTTTGGAAAGAATTGGCAGCTTCATCCTCTTGGTGTGCTTCTTTTCCAGTCCCTGAATAACTTCTGCAGCCAAATTGGAGATGACCGTCCTATTTCCTTTTGTCACTTCAGTTCCAACTCCAAATTCTTGGCCACAGCCTGTTGGTAAGAAGAATTTTGTTGTCTTGGAGGGATGGGAGAGGGGGGGTTTCACCTCAGGCAAGAGAGAGCAAAAGAATGACTGAAGGGGGCACCCAGTTTAAAACAAAAAACTCTGACATTTATAGAATTGGCCTAAATCTAATTTGAAATCATTTTTATTAGGTTCTACGCACCTTCATGATGTGTGGGTGGTATTGCTCTCTAGTTATAATTATTCTTTAGTTTAACAGGTTATTGCTTTGTTAATTGCCATTAATAACTCTGAAGAAAAAATTAGAGGCCTCTCCTAAAAAAACATAGGGATGCAGTGGTTAAGACACTGAGCTTGTCGATCAGAAAGGCTGAATCCCTAGCGCCGTGTAACGGAGTGAGCTCCTGTTACTTGTCCCAGCTTCTTGCAGTTGGAAAGCACGTAAAGTACAAGTAAAAAAAATAGGAACCACCTTTGGTGGGAGGGGAACAGCGTTCTGTGCGCCTTCAGAGTTTAGTCATGCCGGCCACATGACCACGGAGACGTCTTCGGACAGCGCTGGCTCTTCGGCTTTGAAACGGAGATGAGCACCGCCCCCTAGAGTCAGGAATGACTAGCCCACGTGTGCGAGGGGAACTTTTACCCTTTTTACTAAAAAAAACATTCCATATGCGAAGAGGGGAGCTTTGAAGACTTTGAGCACGAATAATCTATAGCAGCGAAGAGTCCTAATCTTTCACTGGTGGTCTCCTTTCTTTCGGCCCACAGGAGCGGGCTCTGCAAGATATGGTCGGTGCCAGATTGCAATCTCGTCCTCACTTTGCGAGGTACTGCATCTCTCCCCTCCCTTTGACCCATAGCCCGGTTCAGAACCGGGCAAGCGTATCCTGGTGGATCGCGATTCGAACTGACAGCTTTCTCACCTCCCCTAAGGGCACAACACCAACGTCGGCGCCATCGTCTTCCACCCCAAAGCCACCATCTCATTGGACAAGAAGGACGTCAATCTGGCGTCTTGCGCCGCCGATGGCTCTGTCAAGCTCTGGAGTCTGGAAAGGTACATGCAGACTTTTCTCATTTGCTATGTCCAATAAAAGCCTCAGGACGGATGGGACGCAGTGGCAAAGGGACTAAGACGCTGAGCTTGTCGATCAGAATGGTCTGCCGTTCGGCGGTTCGAATCCCTAGCGCCGCGTAACGGAGTGAGCTCCCGTGACTCATCCCAGCTTCTGCCAACCTAGCAGTTCGAAAGCATATCAAAAATGCAAGTAGAAAGATAGGAACCACCTTTGGTGGGAAGGGAAGAGCCTTCCGTGCATCTTTGGCATTGAGTCATGCCGGCCACATGACCACGGAGACGTCTTCGGACAGCGCTGGCTCTTCAGCTTTGAAACGGAGATGAACACCGCCCCCTAGAGCAGGGAACCACTAGCACAGATGTGCAATCTTTACATATATATATATGTAAAGTTTTATATATAAAACTCCTCCCATAAATTCACGACACTGTTCCCCAGTAACGTTAAAGACTCAACGCTGCCACAATCTGCTGATGGCCTCAGTTTGCATTCCAGAATCTGCAGCCCGTCCAATGTTGCTGAGCCAGCATTAGGCAACAGGGAATCTGCTCGTGAGGGGGGCCGGCTGGAGTTGTTGCCAAGCTACAACTGAGGGGGCAGGAGCCAGACCCTTCCCTTTCAGCAGAAAATTTGTTTAGCGTTGGGTGTTCAGCGTTAGGTGACCTCCGGTTGGGTCCTGAAACGTCTGCCAGAAAACAACCAAGCTCAGAGAGGACCAAGTCCTCCACCTCCTCTTCCTCTTTCTCTTCCTCTTTCTCTTCCCCCCACACCCTACTTCTAGAAGTAATGCTGTTATCTATTTGGGTAATGAAACGTATGCGAGAAAACAACCAAGCTCAGAGAGGACCAAGTCCTCCTCGTTTTCCTCCTCCCCCCACATCCTACTTCTAGCACTGATGCTGTTACCTATTTGGGTTACAAAACATCTGCAAGAAATCAACCAAGCTGACAAACCACCAAGGATGGCACGATTTTGACCCCTCTTTGCCAAGATCATCCACTACAGGTTTGCCAAAACCTGCGATAGGTGTGCGTGCTTGCAGGCATAAAAAATGAGTAAAAAACCACATTTACCGTGAATTTGGAGCATGTGACGCTCCCCTCCCCCCTCCCCTCCCCTGGTTTCTTACCTTCTGCCCCTTCTTGGTTTCTTTCAGTGATGAACCAGTGGCTGATATAGAAGGCCACACAGTGAGAGTGGCCCGGGTCACGTGGCATCCCTCCGGCAGATTTTTGGGCACCACATGGTAAGAGATGATTTGATTGATTGGTAGCTGATAGATGGATGACAGACAGACAGACAGACAGACAGACAGATAGATAGATTTGATTGATTGATTGATTGATAGATGGTAGATGATAGATCGATGACAGACAGACATATAGGTAGATGATGGATGACATATAGATGATAGATAGATAGATAGATAGATAGATAGATAGATAGATAGATAGATGATAGATAGATAGATAGATAGATAGATAGATAGATAGATGATAGATAGATGATAAATGATAGATGATAGATGATAGATAGATTTGATTGATTGATTGATTGATAGATGATAGATCGATGACAGACAGACAGACAGATAGATAGATTTGATTGATTGGTTGATAGATAGATGGTAGATGATAGATGGATGACAGATGGATAGATAGATAGATTTGATTGATAGATAGATGGTAGATGATAGCTGGATGACAGACAGATAGATTTGATTGATTGATTGATTGATAGATGGTAGATGATAGATCGATGACAGACAGACATATAGGTAGATGATAGATGATAGATGGATGACAGATGGATGGATAGATGATAGATAGATAGATAGATAGATAGATAGATAGATAGATAGATAGATAGATAGATAGATTTGATTGATAGATAGATAGATGGTAGATGATAGCTGGATGACAGACAGATTGATAGATGATAGATGGATGACACATAGATAGATTAGATCAGATAGATTGACAGGCAGAGCTAGCACTGAGACTTATGCATTGTGGGGGAAACACTTTCTGGGCCTCTACAAGATCGGCCAGGTTAACCTTCCTTATTTCTCCCTCTGTAGCTATGACCATTCCTGGCGTTTGTGGGACCTGGAGGCCCAGGAGGAGATTCTCCACCAGGAAGGGCACAGCAAAGGGGTCTACGACATCGCCTTCCATGGCGACGGGTCCTTAGCCGGCACTGGGTAAGCCCTCAACCTCTGTGCCAAGGCCTTCGCTGGCTGAATGGCATCAAGGCTTTCCCAAGGCCGGCCTTCACTTGGGACCCTCCCCTGGGACTTCCTTGCTTTACGGCCTCCATCGAAGCCAGCATTTCCATTGCTAAGCCAGGCGGTTCTTAAGTGAGTCCCGCCTTTATTCTATGACCTCTTTGCCCTGGTGGTTATGCAAATCGCTGCACTCGTTAAGTGAGCCATGCTGTCGCTGAGCGAATCTGGCCTCCCCCCCTCCCCCGATCACGTGATCCCCAGGACATAAATATGAGACGGTTGCCAAGCATCCAAATTTTGATCAGATGACCATGGGGATGCTGCGACGGTCGTAAGTGTGAACAACGCTCATTAGTCACTTTCTTTCGGCGCTGTTATAACTTCAGTAGACATACCGTTGTAAGTTGAGGACTACGTTTTATTTATCGAACATATTTTGTTTTGTTTCTTTCCAGTGGCCTGGATGCCTTTGGCCGCGTCTGGGACTTGCGCACCGGACGGTGCATTATGTTCTTGGAAGGTCATCTCAAAGAGATCTACGGGGTCAGCTTTTCCCCGAACGGGTAAGAGCCACACTGTGACGTTTCCAAAACATGACCTAATTAATTTACGAGCCTCGAGACAAAAGTTCAAAAGAAATCCAGTCATTTATTAGGAGCAACATTTTGGCATGTGCTTCTGCAGAGTCGAAACTGATTTCCGCTTAATGGTCTTTGCACTTTATCCCTAACTCTCCCTTTCCCTTATTCTGTGTCATAAATCATATCCACCAACGAGGTTGTAGAAATATGAGATCCGACTCTGGCCGAAGGTATACGTGGAATCCTTCCTCCAATGTCAACTTGATAATAGTGATGGCAACGCTTTACAAGTTGCCACACACCCTGCCACGGCTCATGTGTCCTTAATGTTGATTCATTCACCTTTCCATGCTGGCCCTGTGGTCAGAGTGCAGTACTGCAGGCTACTTCTGTTGACTGCCGGCTGCCTGCAATTGGGCAATTTGAATCTCACCAGACTCAGCCTTCCGTCCTCCCAAGGTGGGTCAAATGAGGACCCAGATTGTTGGGGGGCATAGGCTAACTTTATAAACTGCTTAGAGAGGGCTGTAAAAGCACTGAAAAGTGGTATATAAGTCTAAGGGCTACTGCTATTCCTACTCCCCCTCTGCTAAGTATAAGCCCCAGCTTCACTCTTCTTCTTCTTCTCCCACCTTCTCCCCCCATTCTTAGGTACCACATCGCCACTGGCAGTGGAGACAACACCTGTAAAATTTGGGACCTTCGCCAGAGGAGGTGCATTTACACCATTCCCGCCCATCAGAATCTGATCACCGGAGTGAAATTCGAACGTAAGCCTTTCTCCCACGAAGTCTCAAATCCGGACTCTGAAAACCCGAGCTTCGGCTTTGGGGAACTGCCGAGGGCCTGGCAGTTGGGGGCTAAGATTTGAGGGCAATGGGGCAGCTTCCCTTGTTCTTTAAAGCCAACTTAGCTTGCCCGCAGGGGCGTCTCCCAGCGAAGCA